>NC_136263.1:106403824-106536324 GCF_964187855.1 Myxine glutinosa
TGTGTCAATTCTGGTGATCAAACCGTTGTCCCTTATGGCAGCGCACACCTGTAGACACTTAGATAGGCCCTTTATTGCACACAGTAATTAAATTCCCTTCCCTGACAAGGACTTCGGAAGAAAACGCGCAGGGGGCCAGTTTGGAGGTGCCGCCGCATGGGCCGCAGCCTGCTGCACCTCCAGCTGGCCTGGAACGGCCTCGTGGCAAGGCCGGAGGCCATGCGCGGGAAGACGGTTGGCTGGGCAGGGCGGGGGTAGAGCAGCAACGGTGCGGGAAGCACTCGATCAATCAGAGGGCGCACCGAGACCGACGTCACAGCCCAGGCCATAAAAGGGGGCGCTGCACGACATTCGCACGCTTGGCTCAGAGCAGCAGCTCTCTTGGGTTTTCATAGCGCGCAGTCGCAATTGCTCTCCGTTGGCCCTCTCTCCCACTTTTGCCGTTCTTCATTCTGAGTTCTGAGTTCATGCTCGTGTTGGAGATCGCGTTATTCGTGGTGTGTGGAGAGGTGCTCGGCCCTTCGTGGAGTGTTGGTGCTGGGAGTGAGAGTTGGTACAGGAGCGAGGGACCTCGTGGTGTGCAGCGGAGCGAGTCGCTTCGGGGCCTGGCGACGCGTGCGAGCATACGAAGGGGTTTCCTCGCACTGGAACTTGACCAGTGAACTTGTCCTTGACCCTCAAGCTTCCGAGGAAGGATAGGTCAGGGGTGGTATACGTAGTGCCCTGTGGTTGTGGAGCTGAGTATGTGGGTGAAACCGGGAGGACCTTAGGTCAACGTATTGCTGAACACCAAAAAGCATTTGAATGCAATTATCCCAGCAGATCTGCTATTGCCAAACACGGCCTTAAGGAAGGCCACACACCTTTATGGGATAGGGTTAATATTTTGGGTTCCACACCCAACAGAAACAGAAGACGTGTTTTGGAGGCTTGGCACACAGAAGAAACTGTTACCTCGATCACACAAGAGGTAGTTGACTTACCGGTAGCGTTTGACCCACTCTTGTGTAAACGAAGCAGGCATTCCGTACTTTGAACAACGAGTCCACATAATATGTCACACAAGGTTTTTATTCGAACAATTTGCCCCCTCCCCCTCCCCCCTCCCTCCAAACCACCCCTCTCCCAAACCCCCCCCCCCCTCCGCTTCCACCCCCCCTCTGGTTCCACCCCCCCCCCATTTTATCCCCCCCTATAACCACCCCCTTCCCGCATTCCCCTTTACCGCATCGGGCCACATGTGATGATCTTGATATTATGGCAATTTTATTTTATATTAAAAATTTTTGCTTTAATATATTTACAGTTTTAATTTAATTTACAATTTAATTGTTTACAAGTTTAACTTCTAATTAAATGTAATGATTGTTCCTGATTTTCTAAACACGAGTTATAATCCAGCATTGCTGACAGGATTATTTTGAACCGTTAATATGCGGTTGATTTTTAAATTTGGTCAGTAACGTCTCCGTTCACGAGAGCGGTGTGATACGGTTTAATTGGCTGTCCAGCTTTGCCCACCCCACTTTGCATATACCCTGTCCACTTTGCATATAAGGGGGTGTTGAGATGATTTTATCACTCTTGAGGAAGATTAACGGAGGCGTGTGGCTTTGTCACATGTTGTTAATCGAAACGTTGAGTCATTGTTTGTTCAATTAAAGGTTGGAGATCTTACCATGGAGTCATTTGGATTTACTCCCAACCGCAAATCTTTGCATATATATATATATATATATATATATATATATATATATATATATATATATATACAGTCACGTGAAAAAGTAAGTACACCACATGTAAAGTTTTGACTTTTTCAACATACAGCTATTTGATCTTCATTTCAACAATATTGATAGATAAAGGTGATATAATATAACAAATATCATGAAACATTTACATTTTATAGTCCATTGTATAATTTAAATAAACATAAATGCAAATTTCCACAAGATGCTAGTCCTAATACCCTACCACAAGATGCTGAAAGAAGTCTCTAAGAACCCCCAGAATGACATCACGGGATCTACAGGTAGCTCTTGCCACTGTTGATGTCAAAGTGCACGAGTCTACCATTAGAAAGAGGCTGCACAAATTTGATCTACATGGGAGGTGTGCCAGGAGGAAACCGTTGCTGTCCAGAAAGAACATCAGGGCAAGACTAAAATTTGCCAATGAACACCTTGGCAAAGACCAGCACTTCTGGAACAATGTGCTCTGGACAGATGAGTCAAAGGTAGAGCTATTTGGCCACACTACCAGAAGACATGTTTGGCGAAAACCAAAGACAGCATTTGACCACAAGAACCTGATACCAACTGTAAAGCATGGTGGTGGAAATATTATGGTTTGGGGCAGCTGTGCTGCATTAGGGCCTGGGCAGCTCACCATCATAGAATCCACTATGAATTCTTCTAAATTGATCTCCTACACCACGTTCTCTCGAAGGCTTATAGTATCCTCTCCCAAGAAACATACCTTCCCCCTTATATTAGGATGAAAGATGCATACCTTGGCCCTTATAGTGCGGTGAAAGATACATACCTTCCCCAATCCCATTCCCAGCTGTTTTACTTACACCTTTCGTATCTTTCGTAATGACTATATTTTCTTAGCTCATGTTTTCTTACAACAACCATCTTGTTTTTATTCTAAGTAGAATAAAAAACTTTTAACATTTTAGTTTTAATTTTTCCAATTTATCCGCTTTGATTTTTCGTTCTAGTCGTGAATAATTAGTGTCCGGCGACCAAAACAATTTTTCAAAACATAATTGATCCTTCATTGAAAATTTTGACGGAATTAAAAATTCTCCGCTCGACGTTAACATCATCTCTCCTCTTTCCCGAGTAAATACAAGACCTATTTTTCCAAACGCTAACTCTTGGTAAGTTTTCTTTTTATCGTGATCACTCGTGTTAAAACTACATTCTAGAAAAAACAGTTGGATGTTCATTTATTAATTAGTTTATAGTTATTATATAATTTTTCAAATTATTTGTTGAAGAACTTCGCGTAGCTGATCTGCAGTTGATTGTTAAAGAACTTCACGTAGGTGAATTCTGATGGATATAATTTCACCATTGAAAGAAACCATACGGTGATCCTGATCGGTTAGCTTAAAATTTACTTTAGAAATGGTTTTTCCTGACACGGGCAAATAGGTGAGATTCTTTGGCTCCATATTGAATTTATAACCTATTGGAGTTGAATAAGCACTGAATGAAAATATTGTAATTGTTTTTACTCCATCGTCATAAGCACCATCAACCAAATCACAGTGAATTAATATTGAATTTATACCTGAGGATATGTCAACGACGTTATCACTGACAAACGTATTATTATCCTCAAGCTTTTTTGTGGAGAAACCGAGCATCTCGCGGAATGAATTATGAATCGTGAAATCTATTTTATAATTATTTTCAAGTCTAATAGTTGATTTTGATGTGTGTTTTTGAGTATCTATTTCGATATTTTTTTGTTCATCACCTTGTTTGTTCATTACACATGAAGTTTCTGAACATAGTACAGGTATCTCGTAAGCTCCGGGGGGTACTTCTATAGTTTTATATCCAGCTCCCGGATCATAACGAAACTTGTTATTCTTTTCTGTGATATTAAACAAGGTATTATAGGCTTCCATAGACAATAACGACGTTTCATATTATTTTGTGGGATCAAGTTGTACCGGGTATTGGAATGGAGTCGTGTGATCACTCGTTATAAAATCAAACCTAAGAGTTGTGTTTCTCATTTTATTGTATGTGAGATAAAAGATCTTTGTATTGACATTTATTAATTATTTTCATATTCATCAACTGATCTAAAATGGCTGATATTTCATTAAAACAATTGTTTCCTGCCTCCTTACTACCTAGCAGCAGTAATAGCCGATTAACTAATTGTGGTGAGTCGCTCGGAAGAAAACTATCGCCCGAACAAAGCTTACTTAAAGCATTAAGAATATTTTTTTTCCTTCCCATTCTTCTTGCTTATACCGGCAACAGAAACGCGATAATCAAGCGAGTGTAGTTCATCAATATATACCTTATCTTCCACAATTTCCATATCAAGCGGTTCATAAAAATATTTTGAATTAGTATATCCATCTTTTATGAGAAGAAACATTAATCTGGGGGTTAGTGTAATAGGTTAGAATTTAAGAATAACAAATTAGCATTAAATATATATAACTTTTCTCGAACAAGATAAAACGTTGCTGGTTCTTCTGTTGGGGTGAGGCCCGCTTTGGTTTTTGAATCCGCCGAATATTCATTGTTTTGAAGAGCTTGCACAACATAATCAGGGGGGTGATTTCTCTCCTCAAGTTGTTGGAATGAGTCTTCATTATCATATTTTAATACTCCTGAATCTCCAAGCTCTTGCTCTGTCATTTGACGAAAATCTTTTATCATTTGAAGTTTTTTAGGAGTATATTCTATCGTAGGAACTTGAAACGAAACCCCCCTTTGTTCGGTAGGTTGTAAAAGAGGTTTAAAAAACTTCTCTTGTTTTCTTTCAAATACGTCTTCACCTAATAGCTTTTGTCTCCGTTTCTTCCTTATTCCCTCCTGTTGTTTAACAACTTTTGAAAGTAATTGTTGATGTTCCTTAAATTTTCTTACTCGTTCTTCAGCATTCATTTTATTTATGTAAAGAAATTATTAGTTATTATATCATCTTCTTTAACAACGATATATTTATATTTTTCAGTCGTATGTTTCATATGGTCCTCAAATTCCTTTTTACTACAAAGTGTAGAACTATTATCCCTCCAAAAATTGGTTATATCTAATGCATTTAGTTTGAATTAAATAAAAGTATTAGCATTGTTTCTCATTGAGCGACGAGGGAGTTGAAAGTATGATTGACTAAGATAAATACAATTACAAGAAGAATGTCTCCCCCTTGTATAGTAGCTGTCCATAACCGTTTGATTTTCCTCATTAACACAATCATCAAAGATAACGAGGTACTTTTTTGTTTCATCTAAATCTTGAGGTGAAGGTATATCATCTGTATTATCAGTGAGAGTACAAGTTATGGTTGTAGGTGATGTGGGTTTTGATTTCTTTTTCCATTTTTGTGGAGTATCACAAAATAGTTGTATTACATCTTCAATGTTGTGCTCATTTAGTTTGTGTTGAAGCTTAAATAACCCAATTATATCTTCTTTTTGAAGCCCTGTATTAAAACCTTGTGATAGTAGTTGGTACTCTGGCTGAAAACTAGACTTTGTGAAAATGATTAAATTTTCATAATCTAAAAATTTTGGGGTAAGGAGCATCTTTAAAAGCAAACAGGTTTTTCCACATCCACTTGACCCGACTATTAGGCATCTTAACGAATTTGGGAGGTTCTTATGATTATTAAATTTTATCTTACTTTCCCAAATGGGTAAAAAATCATCCATTTTATATCAGGTTTAAAATGTATAGCGGGTAATCATTCATCATGTGTGTTGTTATCTCTATTTGTATTATAATTATGTATACGTATTAGAAGCGATTCAACCAACCGTCTAATTATGTTAAATATATCTTGAAATATTTTGAAAATGGGTTCGGCCATTTTATATACTCTATCAAAAAATAATTTTTATTTTCTTATTATATAAAATAGGAAAATGGGAAAATGTTTACTTAAAGGAATAGTTTGTAATATGTAAGGGGTGGGGGTTCCTATATGGCGATGGATTGCATTACCCATGGCGTATGCCGGGGGTTTTTGCGTACCCGCTGTAGGAATTCCCATTCGTTGTCACAAATATTCATAAAACAATTTTTTAACCACATGGTTGAAAAAATGGTTGTTATAATTATTTAATTATGTTAAAAACTGAAAATTTGGGGAAATCGTAAAAATCATGAAAATCTGATATTTTGAACATTTTGGGAAATTTTGGGAAATTCGAGAAAATCGAGAAAATCTGAAAATAAATAATTAATTGGTCACTTCGGGTTTGTGGTGAGTCACTTCCTGTTTTTGAGTTGAGTCAGTTTCGGTTTGGGGGTAAGGGGGATGTGGGGAATGTGGTGAGGGTGGCCTGGTCTGGAACCTACCGTATACATCTACTCAGGTTCGTCCTGATGACTCCATCTTTACCAAGTTGGGTTCTTCCTGATGACTCAATCTTTAACGAGTTGGGTTCCTCCCGATAACTCCATCTTTAACGAGTTGGGTTCCTCCTGATGACTCAATCTTTACATGATCGGGTTCCTCCTGATGACTCCATCTTTCACGAGTTGGGTTCCTCCTGATGGCTCCCTCCATCTTTACCTGACCAGGTTCCTCCTGATGACTCCATCTTTACCTAGTTGGGTTCCTCCTGATAACTCCAATTCTGTATTTGGTTTTTTATTTGATTTTCTCTGAATATGTTTGAGTAAGTTTTCATCTCAAATCTGTGCCAAATGAAACTGCATTGCACATCAGGATTTTAAGATTTTATCCACGGTAAATAAGAAATGCATGATAGAATAGTGAAACATTATCATGTGATCATGCTGATTTCGGATTGAAATACTTTTTTTACATCACAAACCATCCCTTTCTGAGAGCTAGATATTGGTCTTTCTGGACAAGGCTTAAAGGTTGTAGCATGGTCTACTCGAATGGAACATCCGAAACCACAACAGGCTATCATCACCGGCTTGTTGACAAAAATGTGTCAAAATAATTCCACAAACTTTTAAATGCCGTACTTCATAAGACACAAGTCCAAACCTGCACACGGCACTCTGATTTGGATCACTCTTGAATCTAATGACAGCAAGTGACGTCATTTAGACCAACAAGCAGCTCACACCAGCAATGTCAAATATTGACTGAACTCTGCCGAAAGAGGGCATTTCCCAAAAAGCACTTTACCTGCACAAGTCCACATCTATCCAACCTCCATTGTTGCGACGAAATAGGATGATGGGCGGCAATGTCCTCTGAGACATTTTTCACAACATCACACATAGAAGCAAGGCAGCATGGATAGTGGTCTTCAACTTGTTCACCATTCCATATCTTTTTTCCCACAGTTGTTTTTACAACATGATAATGAATTGCGCATGTGGAGAGCTTTGGACTTATTGGAGGTGATTTCAGGGTGTCCTCGGGGTATTTTACACCCTGGTACAATCATCCTCCAAGGAGGTCATCCATTCATAAACTCTCACTGTAGTCTAAAATGGGCTTATCGGAACATCCCGTCACATTGTTTGGGGAAGTTTGTAAGCAATGTACATAATCTTACACTTTGACAGAGGAAGTCACTATTAGATTGTTGATTGGTGACAAATATAACAAATAATAATTTGAAAGCATTTTCTTCTCTTGCAGAAGATGAGAAGTTCAATTTCACAACTCCTAAGCAAGTCTGCAAGACACATTGCCTATCAAACCTGGACATACACTTCATGACCAAAAGTATGCGGACACCCGTTCTTATTAGTGGATTCAGCTGTTTCAGCCACACCCATTGCTCACAGGTATATAGAAATCAAGCACACAGCCATGCAATCTCCAAAGACAAACATTGCCAGGAGAATGGGCCGTACTGAAGAGCTCAGTGACTTTCAACGCGGCACCGTCATAGGATGCCACCTTTCCAACAAGTCAGTTCATCAAATTTATGCCGTGCTAGAGCTGCACCGGTTTACGGTAAGTGTGGTTATTGTGAAGTGGAAACGTCTAGGAGCAACAACAGCTCAGCCACGAAGTGGTAGGCTACACAAGCTCACAGAACGGGACCGCCGAGTGCTGAAGCGTGTAAAAATCGTCTGTCCTCGGTTGCAGCACTCACTACCTAGTTCCAAACTGCCACTGGAAGCAACGTCAGCAAAACAACTGTTCGTCGAGAGCTTCATGAAATCGGTTTCCATGGCCGAGCAGCCGCACGCAAGTCTAAGATCACCATGCGCAATGCCAAGCTCAAGTTCTGTCACTCAAGCTTCTGGGCCTCACTATCAGCCATGATCCTTCCTGGGAAAACCACATTTCCAAGCTGGCCTCCAAAGCCAGTCGCCGACCGGGCATCCTCCGTCATGCGATGTCCTTCCTTGGCACCTCTGAGCTCCTCACCACATACAAAGCTTTCATCCGCAGCTCGATGGAATACTGCTCTCCCCTCTGGGCTGGTGCTCCAGGCTCACACCTAGCTCGTCTTCACGCTGTAGAAACCAAAACTTTCAGGATCATTGGAATCTCCCGCAATGAAGCCGATTCTGAGGGTCTTCCACTCTCTCACCGCAGGCAGGTTGGTGGTCTTTATGTCTTCTACCGACACCTCTCTGGCCTAGCTTCCCCAACTCTATCTGTGCTGTGTCCACCACATATTCCTGCAGGATGCACAAGAACTGCCAGCAACCCTCGTCTTGTGAAATTGCCAAAATCCAGACTCTCTGCTCACCTTCACTCATTTATTCCTCTTTTTCCCCACCTCAAGAACTCCCACACTCTCTTCAATCCCACTCCTCCTTCCAGGTCTTCAAAACAGCTGTTCACCACCATCTCTGATGTTACTCCATCCAAAACCTTGATCTTTTCTACTCCCGTTAATACACCCCAAATCCACCTCTTTCAATCTCCGACTTCATTCCTGAAATTCCTAGTAGAGTCAATTTGTTTCATACCGTAGATTTTATCCACGGCAAATAAGAAAAGCATGATAGAACAGTGAAACATTATCATGTAATCATGCTGATTTCGGATTGAAATACTTTTTTTTACATCACAAACCATCCCTTTCTGAGAGCTAGATTTTGGTCTTTCTGGACAAGGCTTAAAGGTTGTAGCAATGTAGCATGGTCTACTCGAATGGAACATCCAAAACCACAACAGGCTATCATCACCGGCTTGTTGACAAAAATGTGTCAAAATAATTCCACAAACTTTGAAATGCCGTACTTCATAAGACACAAGTCCAAACCTGCACAAGGCACTCTGATTTGGATCATTCGTGAATCTAATGACAGCAAGTGACGTCATTTAGACCAACAAGCAGCTCACACCAGCAATGTCAAATATTGACTGAACTCTGCGGAAAGAGGGCATTTCCCAAAAAGCACTTTACCTGCACGAGTCCACATCGGTCCAACCTCCATTGTTGCGACGAAATAGGATGATGGGCGGCAATGTCCTACGAGACATTTTTCACATCACAACATCCCCCCACCCCCAGCCCGCTCTCTTCCACAGATCTCGCAATGTCCCTGTTCTCTACAGTTTGTTTTTTTTGGGGGGATACAGGATCGAGGCTTGTGAAAGAGCTAACATTTATCACACAAAAAAAATCAAACAGACACACAAAACATATAATAAGGGTAGCGGTAGACAAGATGGGGAGAGAAGGGGAAGCACAAACACAACATTTGAGAGCAGGGACATGGGGAGATCTGTGGGAGGGAGAGGGCTTTGTGGGAGGAGGCATGGGAAGGGGGGGGGGGGGTGGGATAAGTATAAAACACAAGGACACTGCAAGGACTTCCAGGAAAGTAGTTGGTATTTCATAAAAGAGGATCTGGGGTGAAATTAGCCGGGGTATAAAAGATCAAGGATTTGGATGGGGGAAGACAAGAGATGGTGGTGAACAGCTGTTTCAAAGACCTGGAGGGAGGAGTGGGATTGAAGGGAGTGGGGGAGTTTGTTCCAGAGGTGGGGAAAAAGGGGAATAAAAGAGTGAAGGTGAGCAGAGAGCCTAGATTTTGACAGTTTAACCATAAGAGGGTTGCTGGCGGATCTTGTGCGACCTGTAGGAATATTTGGGGGACAGAGCACACAGAGAGCTGGGGGAGCAAGGCCGGAGAGGAGTCGGTAGAAGACAGAAAGACCACCAACCTGCCTGCGGTGAGTGAGTGAAAGGCCCTCGGAGTTAGCTTAATCGCAGGAGATTCCAATGATTCTGAAAGCTTTGGTTTCAACAGCGTGAAGTCGAGCTAGGTGTGAGGCAGGAGCACCGGACCAGAGGAGGGAACAGTATTCCATTGAGCTGCGGATGAAAGCCTTGTATGTGGTGAGGAGCTCAGGTGTGCCCAGGAAGGACATCGCATGACGGAGGATGCCCAGTCGGCGACTGGCTTTGGAGGCCAGATTGGAAATGTGGTTTTCCCAGGAAAGATCATGGCAGATAGTGAGACCCAAAAGCTTGAGTGACAGAACTTCTTGGAGAGGATTGTTCAGAAAGTAGATGGGAGGGTTGTCCAGTCAGTCTTTTCAGAGAGACATAGTAAGAGTGTGAGATTTGTCAGGATTGAAAGACATGTTCCACTTGTTTAACCAGTCTGTGATTTCGCCCAGGCCTGCAGAGAGTGAGGAGGCTGCAGACTGCCAATCTGAGGGATGAGGAATGGAGCGGCAGAGAGTGGAGTCATCAGCAAAGAGGTAGAGAGGATTTTCAAGAGAGTCAGAGAGATCATTGATGAAGACCAGAAAAAGCACAGTGCCCAGAACACTGCCTTGGAGAACTCCAGCCTGAACAGGAAGGGGAGATGAGAGAAACCCATTCAGGGCCACACGTTGACTATGACTAGAGAGGAAGTCCACAAGCCATGCGTGGAGATTTCCATGGATACCATATGAGGAGAGTTTGGTGAGCAAAGCGGGGTGCCAGACCATATCAAAAGCACGTGATATGTCAAGGGAGACAGCTCTAATTTCCTGTTTGGCATTGAGGACCTCCATCCATTGTTGAGACAGCAGAAGCAGCATGTCCAGAGTAGAGTGACCTGGTCTGAAACCAAATTGATGGTCAGAGATCAAGCCATTGGAGAAGAGGAAAGATTTGATATCCGAAGCAATGATGGATTCCATGACTTTGCTGATAATTGAGAGAAGGCTGATTGGTCTGTAGTTGCAAGGATCTGTTTTTGCACATTTTATGTGTAAAGCGGTGATGTTGACTGATTTCCAAGCTGATGGCAGATGATCTTGAGCAAAAGAGAGGGTGAAGAGAACAGAGAGAGGGAGTGAAAGAGTGGCAGAGCAGGATTTTAGGACTCGTGGGCTGATGCCGTCAGGTCCAGTTGCAGAATCAGAGTCGAGGGATGACAGAAACTTCTCCACCTTGTCAGGAGAAAACGACACAGAGTCCAGGCGCAGATGGGTACGACTGGGTACGGTGGGTACAGAGAGGGATGGGTTTGGGACACAAGATTTAGAGGCAAACACAGAGTTGAGGCATTCAGCTTTTTCACAAGCGGAGTCAGCTGTGTGGCCGTTTGAGGTAAGGGAGGGGATGGAGGGGGAACAAACACCAGAAACAGATTTGACCAGATGCCACCAGGATTTGGAAGAGGGAGACAGGTTTGAGAGTTCAGTCTTGAGAGAGGAGAGATATTGTTTCCTGGCTCTCTTGAGAGTGGACACACACTTGTTTTGGGCTTTGTGAAAGGAAATGAGATTTCCTTCCTTTGGATTTGCTTTCCAGGAGGCGAAGGCAAGTTGTTTCTGGGCACCTGCCTCACCACAAGATTCCGTGAACCATGGACGGGAGGAAGGGTATGACAACTGAAGACGAGATGGGATAAATCTGTGCATGATGTTGTGCTTGTGTGCTTCCCTCTTACTCCCGATCTTGTCTCCCCCTCCCTTTATTATGTTTTATGTGTCCGTTTATGTTTTTTTGTCATTAATGTTAGCTCTTACACGAGCCTCGATCTTGTATCCCCCCCCCAAAAAAAAAAAAAAAGCGTCAGCTGGAGTGTAAAGCTTGCCGCCATTGGACGTTTTGAGCAGTGGGCGCCATTGGAGCAGTGGAAACGCGTTCTCTGGAGTGATGAATCATGCTTCACCATCTGGCAGTCTGACGGACGAATCTGAGTTTGGCAGATGCCAGGAGAACACTACCTGCTCGAATGCATAGTGCCAACTGTAAAGTTTGGTGGAGGAGGAATAATGGTCTGGGGCTGTTTTTCATGGTTCGGGCTAGGCCCCTTAGTTCCAGTGAAGGAAAATCTTAACGCTCCAGCATGCAATGACATTCTAGACGATTGTGTGCTTCCAACGTTGTGGCAAAAGTTTGGGGAAGGCCCTTTCCTGTTTCAGAATGACAATGCCCCTGTGCATAAAGCAAAGTTCATACAGAAATGGTTTGTCAAGATCGGTGTGGAAGAACTTGACTGGCCTGCACAGAGCCCTGACCTCAACCCCATCGAACACCTTTGGGATGAATTGGAACGCCGACTGCGAGCCAGGCCTCATCGCCCAACATCAGTGCCCAACCTCACTAATGCTCTTGTGGATGAATGGAAGCAAATCCCCGCAGCAATGTTCCAACATCTAGTGGAAAGCCTTCCCAGAAGAGTGGAGGCTGTTATAGCAGCAAAGGGGGAACTCCATATTAATGCCCATGATTTTGGAATGAGATATGTGATGTTCGGGTGTCCACATACTTTTGGTCATGTTGTGTATGAACCACAACCATTAGATCGGACAGGTAAATATTTACCTCCACCACCGAAGGTGGACGGAGGTTATGTTTTCACCACTGTGTGTCTGTCTGTTTGTCTGTGAGCACAATATCTCAAAACGTTATGGACAGATTTGGATGAAACTTGGTGGATAAGTTGGGTAGGTGACAAGAACAAGACGATTATAATTTGGTTAAGGTCTGGATTCAGAACCAGCCTATTAGCGGGATACAAAATGTATACTGTTCAGCTGGTGGAGGTACGCGCTCTGCCAAGTGCCGTTCTAGTTCCAACTTGGATAAGTAGGAACTTGCTGTCCAACTTTTACCCAACTAGTATGAAACACGACTTTTTATGTCATGTGGGACAAAGGTGTCCAGAATATGGCACCCCACATTGTGTACTATAGTCGTGTCATGTTGAAAAAATTTCAACATGACGTGTTTGTGAGACACACCACATATGCGTTTGACCAATAAGTAAAAGGTACAGGATTAGAGGTAACCTACGTGAGAGTTATGGGGAAAGAGAGGTCTGCAGCCTATTTTGTAGAGAACAAAAGTTATACACAATTACCCCCAAACAACATTGTGGCCGGTCGATACACACATTTAGCGAGACCTAAGATGCATGCAAACTGGTGGAATGTACCAACGTTTGCTAAATCTAGACGTTTCTTTCTTCAGATGCCACCGCAAGAACACATTGCAGACATTTCACACCAAAAAATATCGCAATGCTCTGACTGACGTGCTCGTTTCTTAATCTTAATTAAAATTGTCTTTCCAGAATATTCCAAACCAAACTCAATTACTTTCCATAGTGGGAGGTGGAATAGAGCTCCCAGTGGCTGCAAATGAGTTTCATTTCAATCACACACTGATGAGCGATATTGAGCCAAGGAATGAAGAAGATGCCTTGGATTCTTTTGTAGTGAGGCCACCAAGTAGCAGGTGCAAGATAATGAATGGTAAAGGCACATGGTGTGCGGCTCAACAAGCACCATTTGCTGCAGCCTTACAAGCAAGACTAGAAAAAATAGAATTCATACCTTGTTGAAAGTTCAATTTATTAGCTTTCTGGGACTGGGTAGTGTATCAAGGTAGAGGCATTGTAGGCTTTCCTCAATAATGAATGAATGGCTGCTCGGGCATGAGCTCACAGCTCTGCAGAAGTGAATGTATATACAGTTCCTCCTCACCAACTTCTGGTCTGCACATGGTCTGCAATTGATCACTGGTCTGCAGCACCTTGAGCTAGAAAAGAAACTTCATAACTCAGGTTCCAATTGACGCAAAGCTAAAAACGCTGCTAATAATATATATGCTGTTCAGAGCTCTCGGGAACACAGGATCCATAAATAAAGCATCACCATCGCAGACTGCTTGGTAACAGCACAAAGGGTGAAAGAATAAAACAAATGCAATCACATGCGTGACAATCAAACACAAATGATGTATAAAAGAAATACATTTGATATTGTTCCACTTTGTTTACTTCTGAGGATACATCAGAATAAGCATTCTCCAGTGTACTTTATTATAAGGCAATGTAGTTTACCTGACATCAGCAAAAAAAAAAAAAAAATCGTGCATTTTACTCTGTGTCTCTCTCTTTCTTTCTCTTTCTCTTTCTCTTTCTCTCTCTCTTTCTTTCTTTCTTTCTTTCTTTCTTTCTCTCTCTCTCTCTCTCTCTCTCTCTCTCTCTCTCTCTCTCTCTCTCTCTCTCTCTCTCTCTCTCTCTCTCTCACTTTTTGTGGGATGCTTGTGTTGTGTCTTCATGGAGTGGGTATTGCATTTGAGTCTGTTTGTTACTTGTCGGAATAGATTCCGGCTTGTATGTTGGTTGGTTGGTTGGTTTGTCTGTATGTGCGCAGTACTACGTCTACATCAATGCACATAGCATCGCCATACTTTACACACATATTTGCCTTGCCCTGGAATAGACTGTGCCCAATTTTTAACTATCTAGGCCCAAGGTCAAGCTCAAGGTCACCCAAAACGTGAAAGTCATGACCGCAGCGTAAAGCCGGGGTGAGGCGGAGTGATACAGTGGAAGGATTCGACGGTTTAAGTGAAGCCGCGATGAGGCGGATTTTCATTGGGACCTTCATCCTGATTTCGTTACCTCCGCCACCAAAGGTGGATGGAGGTTATATTTTCACCCCTGTCTGTTTGTCCGTTTGTTACTTGCCGGAATCTTCCGGCAAGTATGTTGGTTGGTTGGTTTGTTACTTGCCGGAATAGATTCGCCGGAATAAATTTTTGGTGGTGAGGGGGCTTGAAGCCAGATTTTACTCTTACTGCGGCCATGTTGGTGATCGCCGTCACTGCGATGCAAAGCGAAAGATGCCACAGAGCTGTCACATTCACAATCGCTATGTCGTATGTACTCTCGATACATGTTTCCTTCATTGTAAAAACTACCAAGTCAACAGTTAAAAGGATTTTGAGCCGATAGGTGTTACGGCCTTGGCAAGATCGATGGAGACAGCGATCTGTTAGCTTATACACCGCCCAAATAGCTATGTGGAATTCTCTCATGTAGAGATTAAACCCACGTCGTTTGAACTTTGGCAGAGGTCATTATTTACTTTAAATGATGTTTATATACGAATCAAAAAGAAGATAATTGGTTTTGGGTCGTCCTTTCCGCATATCTCATGGGATTGTGCATTGGAGAGATGACCGTGATGGCGGGGAGGGGGTTGGCATATCAAAAAAAAAATGTACATTCCGGCAAGTCCTCGGTCTCTGACCGATTTTTCATTTGTTTGTCCGCACAGAATAAATATGATTTTCTCGGCAACCGTTGGTACGATTGACAGGAAATTTTCACCATAGGTGCAACTCCACCTGTAGAATTTTTAAATTATAATTATGACGTCATCGGTCACGTGGTATGGCCGCTATCTTGGAAAAAACAAAAAAACTTTGCACCTCCATATCTCTGAAAGCACTGCATAGAAAAAACTGAGACATGGCTCATTGTAAAGAGCTCTCCATGTGGAATAACATGTCAATGATGATGTCATAGGTGCCTCCATTATGATGTCATAATTCGACAAGTACAAAACGTCATCCGATCAAGATGAAATTTCTTGAGCATCATCTATGGATAAATTGGTGGAGAAAAAAAAACCGATGACGTCATTGGTCAGTGGTTCAGCCGCCATATTTGTTTGAACACAAAAGCCTTAAAAACCACCGAAAACACATCCTGGCGAGGGTCTGCAATCTCTTATTGCTCTTTCTTGTTCTTTGTTGAGATTTTTCCAGACTCTGTCTATTGTTTTGACTCCGTTGAGTCGAGTTTCAAGTTGGTTTTTGTTGTTCATACTGTTACATTTGGCTTACGGCCCAATACGATGTCTGACTTCGCTTATGTCCAGAAAACTGTTCTCGTCTCAGTCCAGAGAAGAGTGGAGCCGGACCTGGATCGGGGTCTTGAGCATCAGGACCCCGATCCGAGTTGCCGATGCTTCTGATTTATGTGTTGACCACCTGCTATATTAGTTTAACCTCCCCAGAGTACTTTTCTCTCGGCTTATTACGAAAAGTCGAATTGGCGTGCCTATTAAGGCTAGGAGATGCTGGTTCTATTAGAGAGCATATTGTTGCTGGAGGATTTCAGGTCAGTTCCTCTGGACCAGCAGCCACATTTTTCTTAGAGCATCAAGCCGCCAACAATCCTTTGGTCAAAACCATTGCGAATATTCCCCCAGCATCCGACTCTCAACCTACAGCATCGACATCTGCCACAAACACCCCAGAAGCATGGGTCAGCGAAGTTACTGTGGGTCAACTGGCAAACAACGTATATTTCAAGAATCTTTCAGCTGATCATAAAACCTTCCTCACTTTCATTTTGTCCCTGAGGAATAAGGGGAAAGCCCATCCGCCCTTGGATCCATGCACTTGTAATGTTCTAGGATGCCTCTTCTTTTTCTTCATGAGAGGTGTCAGTAGATCATCAGAACATTTAATATCTAAATTTGAGACCATCCAGACCATCATGAAACAGGCAGGAGGGACATTCATGGATCCCGGGTCAATTGTCCTGCCAACTGATTTGACTGTCAATATCTCCAGCAGCCTTGGAGCAGGAGCTCCGGCAATCTGCCTTGCAGTTGCCGCTTATCTTGCATGTCGATCTACTCCTTTGGGGAACTCTCTTTTCCAAACACATGTCATGCATCTTGCATACTTTGGCATGCCAGTGTTACACCTGTTCATTGAAACAGCAAGGACGCTTGGAGTTCCTGTGTCTAGATTAGTTGAACTTCACAACTGTGATTATCTTGCTGGAGAGCTTCATATTGTCATTGAGACTTGGAATTCTAGTTACAAAGATTGTTATGAATCCAATAGCCCCTCCTATGGCTTCACTTACAGCAGACTGTTCGACACAGCATTTGCTGTACAGTTGAGCAAGCAAACACTGTGAAGTTGGTTACAGCTCTAAAGTGCATATATGATCCAACGAGAACTGGGGAAATTTGGAAGCTAGATTCTGGAGAAGATGCAGACGTAGAAGCAATAAGATACTTTTGCACTCTCGGGAAGAATTTCTTTCTCTCTCTCACACTCCCTCTCACCCTACCTCACTTTAATTATTTCTCTCTATTTCTCTCTATTTCTCTCTCTTTCTTTCTCTTTCTCTTTCTCTCTCTCTATCTGACGCTGCACACAACCACGCACACCTCTTTGGCAAGAGCAATTGCAAAATTCTTAACCATAGTGTTATGCCATGCAAAAACAATTTTTATGTTCTTAAGTAGTTTTTGAGAGAAAGATAAAAACACGACCAGGTAACCAAGCCTTTTCTTTTTTTCATTAGGGTGGATAATGGGTTTGGGGGGATTCGGGTTATAGGAGGGTAATTCAGCAAATAAATACAGACGACAGTTTGAATGAAAGTTTCAAAGCCACAAAAACGTAATCCTCCCTTTCCTATCTCTTCAGAAATAAAATTCACCAAAATATATTCCCACATTTATCTTCCCTGCAATGATCGTTCAATTTCTCACGATTTTAACCCCACACACCACCTGCACCAACATCAAACTTGACATTGTGAAGAAAAATGTAAACTACACCCATGAATGGCCAAGGGAGATATAGCAAGGATAGTTCATCGCGACCGCCATGTGAACGAGATTAGATAGTCGTCACGTGACATTACCTGGAATGATCTATCACACTTCCTCTATCAGAGACAGTGGTCTCCCTTAAATGACATTCAGCAAAAGGCCAGTATTTACGTGTGATATTGTTTCACTGTGCAAAAACAGAAAAAGTACTTAAACCCAGCAGAAATATAGCCTGCATGGACCAGAGAACCTAAATAATTAGTTTGCATGGCTTTATAAGGCACCTGAGTTGTGCAAACTAATATATTTACAAGTTACCATCCAAGATCTTCTCAATCTCCTCGAGTCTCCGCAGTGCCTCTTGTCTCTTTCGCTCAACATTGGTGTAGCGGGCCGAATCACCAGAATTTTGTCCATGCTCTAAATTAGTTTTTCTCACTTCATCTACCAATTCAGTTCCCTTTTGTGTATCACCAAAGTTGGATGCTGACTCAGCCTCTGAAGTACCATCACCTGATCCACCATGTTCTGCCGCACGCTTTACACGCCGAGCAACCTTTCCAGCCTCTCGTCCATCACCACCAAGTGGCTCATCAGTTTTAGGAAGTCTATCAGCCTTGTGTGTTTCTGTTTCACTGCCAACCCCCTCAGCCTGGGCCTGCTGAGCTAGCTTTGCCTGCACTATAGCCAAATGGCGCTGCACATAAGCCTCACTCGGTGCGAGGGCCTGTACCCTTTGTAGGCATTGTTCCGCTTCAACAAGCTGCCCCTCATCATACAGAACTACGCAGAGGTTGTGACTGCTTTGCACATTTCCAGGGTCAAGTTCAAGTACGCGGTAGAAAGCTCGCCGTGCACCTTCGTGGTCCTGTAGCTGATTCAGCAAGATGTCGCCTCGTAACACAAGGGCCTTTGTATGGTAAGGATGGTACAACAAAAGATCGTCGAGCACGGGCAATGCCCGCAGTTCCTGTCCTGTCTGTGACAGCAGCAGAGCCAGGTTAAATAGAGCACTGCGGAAGTCTGGACGCAGTTTTATGGCTCGCCGCAACCAGCTTTCAGATTCCTCTGTCTGACCTTCATCCATAGCTACCATGCCCAGGTTGAAGTAGCCACGCTCATCTCCTGGCTCAAGCTCTATGTACTGCAGCATCCGGCGACGAGCTTCAGGAAATCTCCAGGCCTCACCTGCAGTAGAGAAGGATGAGAAATCATCTTTACTTTCATCATTAGACCTGTGTAAGATTAAGATTAATTGCAACCATTATGGTGCAGTGGTTAGAGGGCAAGAAAGTAATAAAGGTACAGATTTGATTGTTGCTTTTCAAGTTTAATGGCAAGTCAAGTCAATTGTAATTTACTTGTGTGTGGGCCAGCTAGTTGTGGAGCTTTACTACGTTTCATCTCCTTCCAGACTCAAATCTCTGCCAAACTGCTTCCTTCACGGTTTTCAATTTACTGGACTGCTTGAAGCAGGTGGCATGCTGAGACAAGTCTAGGGACTAAAACACAAGGGACACATAGAAAGAAAAAATTGCTTCATCTGCTAAAGTGACGTCAAAACCCTTTTTATGCTGTAATTGGGTGTTTTAGATGTTTTGGAAATAGTGAAGAAATCATTTGGAAAATAAAATTCCAGATGAGGTATGCTCTGATGAGAGTAGATTGGCAAAAAGAGGAGGATGTCTGTTTGATGCGAACAGAATCATGTTAGGAATTAAAAGTGTAAATATTTTGGGGAGTGTAAGAGTGGCAGATGGAAGGTGCAGCCATAAAGAAATGTGTGGGAAGTGTAAGATGAGGTATTGTAGAAAAACATCATCAAACTTATGGGATTGCAAAGTCAATTGGTATGTACCTTTCCGAAATTCAAACTTCATGCCCTATAGGGGAATGCAATTATCCAAAATGCCATTTCCTTGTTCTTAAATGTACAAGCACGAGTGACTGACTGATCGCACGTCAAACACACATACCTGAAGAATTTCTTCAACTAATATTATGCTTTGACAGAAACAAAAATCCAAATAAGCATAAACCTGCATGGCCTACATTGACACAAATTAACTGCTTTGTTAACTGAATGATTAAAGAAGGACGATACAGATCAAAAATTGGGCTCTGTGAAACCAGGAGATCATAAAAGAATAAGAATGATTGCACTGTGGTCACAACCTACGACAAAATCATGTAATGGGCCGATTGGGAAACACGCATTTAATGCGCGATTAAAAGATGAACTCGACACCTCTCATCCATGTCACCTTCCGCCACAGTTATATCAGAACGAGCCGATTCGTCACAGGGTCATGGATTGTTTAACCCCAATATGGGGCCGTTCAAAAATTATGTATTTTATGCCTCTGCCCCCGAAGGTGGCCGGAGGCATTATGTTTTCCGGTTGTCCGTCCGTACGTACGGGCTAAACCTCGTTTTTCTCAGCAACCACATGTCCAATTGAGACAAAACGTTCAGGGTAGGAGTGACACCAATGCAGAATGTTTTTATGATAATTGTGATGCCGTCATAGGTCACGTGGTATGGCAGGCATCTTGGATTAAAAGCAAATAATTAAAAAATTATTTCTCGGAAACCGCTGAATGGAAAAATTTGAAACTTGGCACATTGTCAAGTACTCCCGATGGGGAACAAAAGCATGATAATGATGACATCATAGGTGAAGTGATATACCAGCCAAAAATGTTTTAATCAGATTCCATCTCCTAAAAATCTGAAATTGCATGCACATGATCTATGACCCTTTTGTATTGAAATATTACATTTATGACATCATAGGTCGCATAGTTTGGCAGCCATATTGGATTTAACCTAAAAACAACAACAACAACAGGCATTTTAAGGCCATTTTCCCTGCAAGAACGGGGGTTAGCCTTGCGGTCCCCATGACAATGTTCTCCATTTTGCCCTATTTTCTGCATCTCCCCTTGTTAACCCCCTTGCCCGCATTTCTTCTTTGACTATCTTTAGCCAAGTCTTTCTTGGTCTTCCCCGTCCTCTACTTCCTTCGACATTCATTTCCATCACTCTTCTCAACCAGTCACTTTCATCCTTCCTCAACACATGACCAAACCATCTCAACCTGTTTCTCTTCACAGCATCCATCACAGGCTCTATTCCCATCATCTTTCGCAATTCATCATTTGTCTTCCTCTCTCTCAACGATACTCCACACATCCACCGAACCATTCGCATTTCCACCCTTTCCAGCCTTCGTTGCTGCTCTACGTTCATTACCCATGTCTCACTCCCATAAATCATAACACTTCTCACACATGCAGCATACACCTTTCCCTTCAGCTTCAACGACACTCCCCTCCTCGTCAGCACGCCACTCAGTTCCCGAAACTTCTTCCATGCACATCTCACTCGAGCAACCGTTGCCGAGTCTGATCCACCTTCTCCATTCAGCATGTCTCCTAGGTAACAAAATGTTTTCACACCTTCCAGCTTCACGCCATCTCCAAGATCCAACTCAACATTTCCTCCATCTGCAGCTCCCTCTGTGCACACCTTACACTTGAATGTAGCTCCCACACTGGTTAATGACCCTCTCAAACCACTACATTTTTGATGAACCCACTCAGCGCACATTGTACATTGAATGGAGTTCACTCCGACAGCCTTCCTGCACACAGCACACGGCCACTTCCCAGTTCTTTCCACCTCACCACATGCTTTACCACTTGCCATCACCTTCGTTTTTCCGATATTCACCTTCAGACCTTTCTCCATACATTCCTTCCACTTGTTCATCTTCTCCTTCAGTCCATCCCTACTTTCTGCAATCAACACCAGATCATCTGCATACAACAACTCCCACGGTAAACCCTCCTTTACGTTCCGAGCCAGCACCTCCATCACAGCTACAAATAGTAGTGGACTTAGTACCGACCCCTGATGCACTCCCACCTTCACCTCAAACTCACCACTGTTCCCGTCCTTCGTCCTTACAGCTGTGCGCGCTCTTTTGTACATTGCCATCACCACTCTGATCAACCAGTCCTCCACTCCTAACTTCCTCAATGCCCATGTCACTACTTCACATGGAACCCTATCGAATGCTTTCTCCAGATCAACAAACCCAAGAAACAACTTCTTCCTCTTCTCCATGTACTTCTCCTGCAACTGCCTCACAATAAAAAGTGCATCTGTCGTTCCTCTTCCTGGCATAAATCCAAACTGCATTTCGTCAATCTTCACTTTCTTCCTTATCCTCCTCTCCAACACCCTTTCCAATACCTTCATTCCATGCTCCAATAACTTTATCGCTCGATACGAGCCACACTCCAGAGGGTCACCTTTCCCCTTGTATAGAGGGATGTATAGTTTTAGGATTTAACCTAAAACCATTAAAAAAAACATCTTATCCCAAACCACCAAATCGATTGACTCGAAACTTTATGTGTATCATTGACTAGGCATGGCGATTAAAAGATGATCACGAAAACATCATTGGTCACATGGTGTGGCAGCCATCTTGGATAGAAAAACGAACCTTATCCAATCAACACGATACTTCACAAACGTGATCTCCTACCCATACATAAGCAGAGTGTACATTTTTCAAGGTCATATGTCATGTTGTATGGCAGCCATAGTAGCTTGAAAGCCGAGATTTAAAAAAAAATCCCTTCTCTGAAACCGCTTCACCGATCGATGTGAAATCTATCATGGCTGGTGAAAATGTGATACTTGTAAACAGCGGAAGGGATTTAAATCAAACTTTATTTTTAGGACAGTGAACGAGGGCATCTACCCATTGTGGGACTATGCGTAGGCATATTGGTGACACAGTTGTATTGCTCTAGTTTGATTTGACATCGATTCGATTTTTTTGGGGTCATTCATCGTAACATTCGACCCAAATAAAGCCACTGGAAATCTGACACAACAAATCCAGGCAGTGTATAATCAGCAGAGGCCTACAGGCCTGATGTCTTAAGCCCAACAAGATGGCGGAAATATTATTTTGTCTTGGTGACATGGTGGGTGGAGTCAAGCGACAAATGTGGGTGTGGTCTGGCAGTGGTCTGACCAATGGGTGCGCGTTTCAAAAATCGACCCCTAACTAGAACCACAACACCAACCACACAGAGCTCTTGTAGACCTGCAGCATGTCGCAGGTAAAAACACTGGGGGTGTGTGTGTGTATGTGAGAGAGACAGAGACAGAGACAGAGAGAAACAGAGAGAGAGAGAGACACAGAGAGAGACCAGAGAGAGACACACAGAGAGAGACACACAGAGAGAGACACACAGAGAGAGACACACACAGAGAGACACACAGAGAGACACACAGAGAGACACACAGAGAGAGACACAGAGAGAGAGATAGAGAGAGAAAGATAGAGAGAGAAAGATAGAGAGAGATAAGAAAAGAGCAAGATTCAGTGTGAGCTTTTCTATTCGTTTCCTCTTTCAGATGGTTTGCTACCTAATATGAACAAGAACAGAACTTCAACACCATGCTGCTAAATCTGTAATGTTTTTCTGCTCATTCTTCTGCTGGCAGAAGTTTTACTTGCTCCAAAAATAACTTTCTTAAGTAATTAGTAAGAATTCTGGTGGTTGGGAAGGTAGGAGGGGGATTCATGTACTACATATCCAATTCAGTCTTTCATTCAATCTCGACATTTTTTGTCCTTCCTTTAAAGGAAACCTGGCCTCCTTTTTTATATAGAGTCAAGGCTCATGGAAGAGCTAGAACACTGAACGGATTAGGACACAACAACAAAAGGAACAGTAGAGAGAGAATAAGGAAATACCAACAGCACGGCTGAGGGAGAAAATAGATGGAGACAGCCACAAGGGATGCAGGCCAGGGTGAGAGGTAGAGGAGAATACAAGGGGTGGACAATATGGATACAGAAACAAAATTTCGTGGGGTGAGGGAGAGAGGGGGTTGGGGGTGGTTTAATGGGTGTAAAATATATCATGGTCTTGGATAGGAGATTATCTCAGATGGTGGTGAACAGCTGTCTTGAAGACTTGGAGGGAAGAATGGGATTGAAGAGTGTGGTAGTTGATTCCACAGGTGGGAAAAAAAGAGGAACAAATGAATGGAGATGAGCAGTGATCTGGATTTTGGGAGTTTCTCCAGAAGGGGGGTTGTTGGTGGACCGTGTGCTCCCCGCAGAAACTTGTGGAGGACAAAGCACAGAGAGGGAAGAGGGTGCACAGATCAGACAAGCATTACGCCTAGGTCCCCCGTCGGGGAAGTGATGTGAGTTGACAAAGTGGAAGACGCAGAAAACATGCTATGATATGATATTTCGCTCACAAGGTTTAGACATACATGGAGGCGGCCATCTTGGATTTTGACATGGCGACCCAATTTTCAATAGCGTTCTTCCTTATGCCTAGATACACACACACACCAGATTAGAAGTTGGTACTTCGCTTATTTTTCCAAGATATTCCACTCACAAGGTTCAGACATACATGCCGGCAGCCATCTTGGATTTTAACATGGCGACCCAATTTTCAATAGTGTTCTTCCTTATGCGTAGATACACCCACACACCAGATTAGAAGTTAGTAGTTCGTTTATTTCTCAAGATATTTCGCTCATAAGGTTCAGCCATATATATGGTGGCGCCCATCTTGGATTTTAACGTGGCGACCCAATTTTCAATAGCGTTCTTCCTTATGCGTAGATACACCCACACACCAAATTAGAAGTTGGTACTTCGCTTATTTTTCAAGATATTCATCTCACAAGGTTCAGACATACATGGCTGCGGCCATCTTGGATTTTGACGTGGCGACCCAATTTTCAATAGCGTTCTTCCTGATGCCGCGATACACCCACACACCAAGTTAGAAGTTGGTACTTCGCTTATTTTTCAAGATATTCATCTCACAAGGTTCAGACGTACATGGCGGCGGCCATCTTGGATTTTGACGTGCCGACCCAATTTTAAACAGCGTTCTTGCTTGTGCCTAGATACACCCACACACCAGATTAGAAGTTGGTACTTCGCTTATTTTTCAAGATATTCATCTCACAAGGTTCAGACATACATGGCGGCGGCCTTCTTGGATTTTGACGTGGCGACCCAATTTTCAACAGCGTTCTTCCTGATGCCGAGATACACCCACACACCAGATTAGAAGTTGGTACTTCGCTTATTTTTCAAGATATTCATCTCACAAGGTTCAGACATACATGGCGGCGGCCATCTTGGATTTTGACGTGGCGACCCAATTTTCAACAGCGTTCTTCCTGATGCCGAGATACACCCACACACCAAATTAAAAGTTGGTACTTCGCTTATTTTTCAGGATATTCATCTCACAAGGTTCAGACATACATGGCGGCGGCCTTCTTGGATTTTGACGTGGCGACCCAATTTTCAACAGCGTTCTTCCTTATGCCACAAACACCCACACACCAAATTAGAAGTTGGTACTTCGCTTATTTTTCAGGATATTCATCTCACAAGGTTCAGACATACATGGCGGCGGCCATCTTGGATTTTGACGTGGCGACCCAATTTTCAACAGCGTTCTTCCTTATGCCTAGATACACCCACACATCAGATTAGAAGTTGGTACTTCGCTTATTTTTCAAGATATTCAGCTCACAAGTTTCAGACATACATGGCATCAGATATACATGGCGGCGGCCATCTTGGATTTTGACGTGGGTTGCACCCACACACCAAATTCGAATGCGGTCCTTCGCTTTCGCACGCACGCCCGCCCGCATGCACGCCCACACGCACACACGCACGGACGGACGGTCACACGGACGGAGGGGAAAACCATAGTCCCCCTTTCGCTCCGCTGTGCGACAGGGGACAAAAAGAGGCAGTAGAAGACAGAGAGACCACTGACCTGTCTGCAATGGGAAAATTTTATCATTAAGGCTAAATGTATGCCATCGTCCTCCATTACTCCAAACCAATTGTTGAAATATATTTAACAGGTGAAAATGGATACCTCACCAAGTGATTGAGAGAAATACAATGTGGAGATCGGGCCAGCCCTGTTTTTTTCTGATTTTCAGATGTACATACACACATACACATACATACATACATACATACATACATACATACATACATACATACATACATACATACATACGTACATACATACATACATACATACGAACATACATACATACATACATACATACATACACATATATATATCTATATTTATATTTATATATATACTAGCCACAAAAAGAAACTGTGCACACAAAAAATGAAATTATATATTAGAAACACCTGTGTATACAAATACAGATTTAAACACGGCAATTAGTGAAGTGAATTCAACAGGTATGCACGCGCCACGTTTCGTGACGTCAATGGTTTCGGTATGGGCACGTGCAACACGTTTTTGCATGTGCATCGTGAGAAACTGCATCGAGCACATGAATGTCACAAACTGCTTTAACTTTGGTAAGGTTAAGTGTTTGATTTTCAATCGTTCAAAAAATTAAGTGGCGAATGAAACGCACGTCATGCCTCGGCTCACAACTGCACAGCGTCATGAGGCTATTGGGATGATGCGTGGGGGAATGTCGCACCGTCAAGTGGCTGTGCATTTCCATTGTCACCGAAACACCATTTCTGGCAGTTCTACAGTCTTGTTATGGTCTCATAATCCACCTATTAAAGTTTACATGGAAATGTTACATTGTTGTTATCTATCTATAATTCCACTAATCTCTGTCTGTGTGTGTGTGTGTGTGTGTGTGTGTGTGTGTGTGTGTGTGTGTGTGTGTGTGTGTGTGTGTATGCGACCGCTGTTTCTCGACAACTACCGGTCCGATATACTTGAAACTTGCCAGGTATATTGCTGGGGACCCGAGGATGTGCCTTTTCAAGGTTTCATATTAATCGGACAAGTAGTTACCGAGCTATGTCCAAAAAACGATTCAACCAATCAGAGAGCAGCGAGTTATCACGTGTGCCGAACGTGGCGAACAGACTCTGCCTCGGACGGCACATTTGAGAGCGTATTCATTTATTTCACGTTGGCAAACTATGTTGGCGTTAAACTATGTTTTAAAACTAATTAAAACTACTTTGCGATTCATCGTAACTGCGATTCGTAACTGCTGTTCGCTTTGGCTTTGCGAATGGACCAAACCATTTCATGTAAATAGAGGGGGGGGGGATTGTCACCGTACTCGCAAGCCGTTCGCTTTGGACCAAACCATTTCATGTAAATAGAGGGGGGGGATATAATTTTAGATATAGATATAGTACGGGCATGCCCTAGTATTTTCCAATTCAGACAGACTTTTAACAATGCACAGTTTCTTTTTGTGGCTAGTACACATACATATATATATATATATATAGTCACATGAAAAAGTAAGTACACCCCATGTAAAGTTTTGACTTTTTCAACATATTTCAACATACAGCTATTTGATCTTCATTTCCACAATATTGACAGATAAAGGTGATATAATATAACAAATATCATGAAACATTTACATTTTGTAGTCCATTGTATAATTTAAATAAACCTAAATGAATTTCGCATGTGGAAAAAGTAAGTACATACATACATAACACACACACACACACACACACACACACACACACACACACACACACACACACACACACGCACGCACACACACACACACACACACACACACACACACACACACACTTGCCTTGTTTAATACAGTAGGATAATAGAAAATGAGAGCTACATTTTTGCAATTGAAATTTCGAATAAAAGCAGACTTAATTTTCAGAAACCGAGTTTTTTTCCCAAGACAGAGCAACTTGGGAACGAGTCTAGGATTATTGCAGCCCAAACCAATTATCACCCAAATCCTACCTGTGTTCCACTTCAAAATTTACATTCATGCCCAGGGAATGATTTTCAGAACCAACACCTTCATAAAGCTTGCATGGAAGTCGTAAAGGCCAAAGCGCATTTGGAGAATTTTAAACAGATGCTGAGAGAAGCATCTGGCAACAGTTTTGGGCAATTGGCGAGTGCATGGACTGCCACAACAATAATTCTCACCCAGCTCATGCATGAGTAGTGCTGAGTTAAAGAGCACCAAGCGGTGTGTGGGATTGATGCTCAATGCCATGTCGAAGTGACGCAAGGCCTCAGAACGTTCTTGCAGCTCAATGTGTACAATGGCGAGGTTGTACCAGAGGTCGGCATTCCCTTCATCTAGTCGGATGGCTGTCTCATAAGCAGCCTTGGCATCGTGTGCACGGCCCATCTTCAGTAGCAGTTCACCCCTGAAACATCATGAGCACAGAATCAAAACATATTAGCTTATGCACATGTTCACACAGTATACGGCTGAGAATCATTCTGTCATTTGCCTTCTTGCTCATTCAGCTATTACTCCTAAGAATGGTGAGTCCACAAGAGAGAGGAGCTGTACTCATTAAAAGTGAGAGCAAACGGAAGTGTTCTTACTATTCTCCTTATAACATAACTGGTGATCGTAGGTGTAGGTACATTTTCTCCTGCCAATATTGTGCTATGAAAAATACTGGAAGCCATTAATTTTGGTGCACGAAATACCATCCTCTCGCTCACGGCTGTAGGTCCATCAACAACCATTCGGTTATGCTGGAATCACACCGCACATATACGTGGTGGTGTGAGCAAGTAAATGAGCAATTATTAGCAAACATACTTTCATTAGCAAATTGTAGTTGTAATATTCCCTCAAAGGATGGCCTGCCAGCTCATCTCTGGAGGTGTGAGGTTAGGGAGGAATTTGGGAATCCACTCCCCACTGATGATGGTCAGGGAGTCAGAAACACATCTGTGCGTCGATTACTTTCCCCAGTGAGTAGGGTGTCCATTTATACATAAAAGGTTTTTAAAGCCATGTAGGCCGACTGATGTGGTTAGTAGTGTAGCAGCTGACACTGCTTTCAGCAGTGGATGATCATGTGTTGACTACAACAGAGCTGGAATGCATATTTAATTTTGAAACACACGTGTACACATGCATGCGCTACTACGTCTTTAACAGCCCTAAATATCCCCAACTTCTTATGAGGTCTACCAGGTAACGTTTTGGCCCAAGTTTTCAACAAAAGACCGAATGAGGCCTGATGTTCAGGTGAGGGTGACAGCAATTTGGTGTTCAGCCAGGGTGTCAGCGATAGCTCGCCTACTTTTCGCTAAGCACGCCGTGGAATCTTTGACGCCCAACAACTAATGCTAGCAGAAGGGACGCCCAGTTTAACGTCCACCCGAAGGGCAGCAGACACATAGATTGCTCGCCCTGCCTATGAAACACCAGGGTGAGAATTTATAGCTGGGTCGACATTGAAACCAAGGCGAGACAGCTCAAAGTCGACTGCACATACCTTCAGGCTATCCTGACAGCATATGTCCACATACATAGATATGTACGCCCACAGAGACCGACCGGATGGTGCAGAGGTTGCGTACATGCCTTTGGTGTTCTAATCACTCTTAGATTCCCACCAGAATTGATGATGTACATGCAGGGCACTTCATCACAAAGTGCCATGGTGGATGTTAGGCTGGGTGTCCCATCAATTAGCATTAGTTGGTGAGCATAAAATATCCCTCGGTGTCTTTCTCAAAGAGTAGATAAGTCATCGCCATCGCCCTCATCAAACTCTGAACTCATGACAACTCCAGTCAACCATCAGGTTGCCAACTTCAGCTAGCCAGGTCAAGAAAGGTTTCTTTCTTTGTAAATGATGTCGAGGCTTGTGTAAGAGCTAACACATAGAACATATAATAAAGGGAGTGGGAGACAAGAGGGAGAGAGAAAGGGAATCACAACAACAGTAGAGAACAGGGACATCGGGAGATCTGTGGAAGGGAGAGGGCTGGGGTGGGGTGCAAAAAACAGGATAAACAAGATGGACACGACAAGGTCTTTCAGGAAAGAAATCGGAATTTGAAGGAGGTGGATTTTGGGTGGATTAACGGGGGTAGAAAAAAAAAATCAAGGATTTGGATAGGGGAAGACAAGAGATGGTGGTGAACAGCTGTTTTGAAGACCTGGAGGGAGGAGTGGGATTGAAGAGAGTGAGGGAGTTTGATCCAGAGGTGGGGAAAAAGGGATGAAAGAGGGAAGGTGAGCAGAGTCTTAATTTTGGCAGTTTCCGCAAAAAACGGTTCCTGACAGATCTTGTGCATCCTGCAGGAATATATGGGGGACAGAGAACAGACAGAGCAGGGGGTGCAAGGCCGGAGAGGACTCTGTTAGAAGACAGAAAGACCACCAACCTGCCTGCGATGAGAGAGTGAAAGGCCCTCAGAATCAACTTCATCGCTTGGGCCAAAGGCTTTTCCCAACCGATCCCACATGAAGGTGGGAATAATTGAGGGTATTAAAAAGTAGCAGTAGGAGTAGCATAACACATACAAACATCACAACTCACCATATCTGCTTCCTTACCACTTTACCCAAACGTGTCCAAATAAATGCTACAACCCCTGGGAGGATTCACTTCAATATTAAAACAATTTTATGGCTTTGCAATCAGAGCTTTAGAAATGACGGGGCATATTATAACACTGATGTCAGGACACAATTTGGACCAAGTGTTCATATCCTCTCCCACCCCAGACTATACTTTATCATCATATTTATATGCACACTTATATCCTATACACATCCAAGGATTCATTCCTCAACACTATCTTTCATTCTTGCAAAACAAAGCATGCATCCTCTCTCCCAACTGCGGTTTCAAGATGTACCAGCATCAGGAAATCTCTCCGAGCTCTCTTGTGTGAACGCGAGCCAAGTGCAGCAAGTTCACAGAAAATTCGGAAAAAACAGTCAATTGTGGAAAGTGTATTTATATAGGGCTGTCCTTTACGGGAACCTTGAGTCGAATGCAACTGTGTGCAGTGCCAAGTGAGAGCACCGTGCAAACTTTCACAAATGGTGGCGTGCAGCTTTGCATATATGCAATGAAGTTGTCAATTCTAACTGGATAAAGGCTGTCTAAAAATTAAGCCAGTTTCTTAAAAATTATGCCCATGAGCCAAATATCCTGTCCGAACCAGGAATACTCCATAAATGATTGCAAAATCTTGCATGCGTTGTTTTACCGCTGGGGTTTCTTCTTAACAGCTTTTGCCAAAGCAGTGGTAGCAACACTGTATTGACAACCGCTCGGCGGAGGATCGCTGGAACTCTGGCGGAGAGCCAGGCGAAGAGACGCACGTGGCACAGATGGTACACAAAGCCAAGCCGTGGTGAGAATGCCTATAGTGTGGGCTCTCAGCCAAGCACCTCTTGGTGGCCCCCCAACAGTATAGGGGTTTCATCAGAGAGGACTCTTGCCCGTCCTGACTCATCGTGGCTTCTTAGGCTCATCGTAAGGTACTAAAAACAGCAGCAGAGCCAAACGCCACTCCCCTTTCTCCTGCCTCTACATCGCTGTCCACATACCGGCTTGGATACAAATTATGTTCAACACGCACTCGTGTATCACCAACGTAAACTTCATGGGCAAGCAGGAAAGGTATCAATCATGGTTGTTTTTTTTGTGTGGCATCGAAAAGCAAAATAAAAATTAAAAGAATGTAGATTGACAATTCACTGTTACACCCAATGGCCAGCGGGCACCCGGAGACAACTGGTTATTGTAAGTACAGAGACTATTGTTTAGAAATTAATGAGCAAAGTCTTGAACAACAAAAAAAATCTTATCTGTAATTTGTTTCTCATTCGCTTTGGTTATTCAGACTTGAGAGGGACAGGAAAGTTTCATTCACCCACCATAAACGTCTTCTATGACGCCAACCGGTGACGGGCCGAATAGTGATACAGTACTGTCAAACTCAGATCACTGATGGAATCGATGGATCTGAAGAAGGTGAACCCACCAAGACAAGTCATGCAATACGTCTTCTCAAATTAATGCTACAGAGAATATGCAATGGAAGATTCTGCCGTTTCTTCCCTCCGACCCAGACAAATATGGAGTAATGAGGAACACGTGCTTTTTTGCGCTATCTGCAATAGATCACGTTTCAAATCATGCAGCTTGCTGCGATGCAATAATTCAATACACTGAATGGCGAGGCATGCCGACTGAGGCAGTTCTGCTATGTATGGCGAGGGATAGACAGACGTGGGGTGAGACGTGCTGCTTTAAGCACAAAGGTTTAAAGGGCAGCAGACAGGTTAGTATCGACTAGAACACACATTTCACTTATAGACAACTGAGGACAAGAAGAAGGAATATTGCAAATAAGGTGTTAGCTCAAAGTAGGTCGACTACACATCCGTGGATGATAGAATGGAACAGCCGGTATCGGATCGCTTGAACACCAAATTTTGATCGCGATGAAATGCAACAATTATAAGATGAAAAAATCAAATCAAACTCAAGAGTCATTCGAATGTCACTCCACGTTATGCACAGCAGGAATAGAGTGTGCAGGCTCGTTAAAACATTGACAAGAGACCAGAACGTGACATGTCTGCAAAATATATAAATAAATAAAAATCTGTAGATTATTATAATTATAATTGTCACTTTCACAGCCATCATGAATTACTAGCCTGTGTAAGGCAAGCCCTATTGCATGGGAGTGAAACTTGAGCCATGAGGATGGAAGATGAAAGAAGAATAGAAAGGACAGAGATGAGGACGTTATTAAAGATATATGATGTGTGGTATGTATTTCATCTATCTATAATTCCAGTAATCTCTGTGTGTGTGTGTGTATGTCTGTGTGTTTGTCTGTGACCGCTGTTTCTCGACAACCACGGGTCCGATATACTTGAAACTTGCCAGGTATATTGCTGGGGACCCGAGGATGTGCCTTTTCAAGGTTTCATATTAATCGGACAAGTAGTTACCGAGCTATGTCCAAAAAACGATTCAACCAATCAGAGCAGCGAGTTATCACGTGTGCCGAACGTGGCGAACAGACTCTGCCTCGGACGGCACATTTGAGAGCGTATTCATTTATTTCACGTTGGCAAACTATGTTGCCGCTATGTTGGCGTTAAACTATGTTTTAAAACTAATTAAAACTAATTTGCGATTCTTTCGCTTTCCTGCGCGTTTGTGCACGCTATGGCGATTTCTTTACCAAACTCCGCAAGCCGTTCGCTTTGGACCAAACCATTTCATGTAAATAGAGGGGGGGGATTGTCACCGTACTCGCAAGCCGTTCGCTTTGGACCAAACCATTTCATGTAAATAGAGGGGGGGGATATAATTTTAGATATAGATATAGTACGGGCATGCCCTAGTTGAAAAATAAATGGTGGTGTGAAGATCTTAGAAATAAGCTTTAAAATTTCAGTATGTAGATTTCATTGAGAAAGCTTGGAACCTTAGATGGTTTCGTCATTTAGCCAGAAGGACAGAAGCTGAACCCATTAAAAAGACAAGTTTTGAGGCAAATGGAAAAAGACTGAGGCAGGCCAAAGAAAACATGGCAGGAATGTGTGAACAACGACGTAAAATAATAGGTCTGAAGAAAGATGCAAATGAAAGAACCAAATGGAGATATGCCAATAATGGACCAACCGCCGAAAATAGGGTAAAAGGTCGTTAAACGAAGAAGAAGAAGTAGAAGTAGAAGAAGAAGATGATGATGATGATGATGATGAGGGCAACTTTCACAGATGGAAATGCCAAAATAGTTTTACAACGTATTCCATTATTTCAAAGGCAGAACATTCTCCACGTTTCATCACAGCTGTCAATATAGTCAAGGAAATAATTTGGAATATCACTGGGGTACCAGCATGCGATGGCCTGCTCTTTTCAAGAGAAATTAGTGGGGATTTTTAACATCCACGAGGCATGTGCAAGTGAACAAGACAACTGGCTCAACGGTCCCTTCAAAACAAAGATGGCAATTCCAAGGTGCAATGCCATCACCCGTGGAAAACCAACCTGCCATAAAATTCACAGGCCAGCTCAAAGTCGTGAAAGCTACCCATCTCCAAATACAATTCCACATTCGTGGAGAAATGTTTCGATTTAATCACTTACGAAGTTCCACTGAACAAAACATACTCAGAGGGGACTTGAAAATTAACACTGCCGTCGTACGCCGTCTGAGAATTCCAGAAACTCGCTCATCTCTGGTGCAGGCACAGAGTAACCAGTTGGCATCTCAAATATAGCGACACATAAATGTCTGTTGAGGCCATGACAGGCACCAGAGGCAGGCACTCTCGGTTTTGCAGCCAATACAGTGAGGCTTTTATCCTGTCACCAGCAATATTTCACAGGCATTTCCAGACTATGGTTCTTTATCAGTTGCTTTTTTTTTTCCTGCACATATCAAAATCAACACTCAAGGGAGCCCAAATTTCTCCTCGATTCGGCCTCAAATGTAAGCTGAGCGTGCAAGCAGGACAGTGTATTCGTCACTCACACTTCTCGGGCTGTCATCACTTTCGGCAAACCCAACACCAACGCTCTGCTCCCACGAGACATACCAATGGGCAAGGGTGCAGGCCTACAGTGCACGGATAGTCCTCATCAGCAGCTACACCCTAAGCCCAAAATGCCATTCCAGCACCTTGACATCACACAAGAGCCGTATGGAACCTGGAAAGTAGTTGCATCAGGCAAGACTGTGTCACAGATTAAATTTGCGACCTTGAAACATTGAAAGGGGCTCAGCGATACCTCACCATTTCCTTTACCATTCTGTGGCATCACTTTAACAATTAGACAGATAAACTCTTTGGCACAAACACCTTTTCTGATGTACTGCATTTCAATGATGAACAGAGTATGACTCTAATTTTTATTTATTTGTCGGTATTTATATACACAGTCATGTGAAAAAGTAAGTACACCCCATGTAAAGTTTTGACTTTTTCAACATATTTCAACATACAGCTATTTGATCTTCATTTCAACAATATTGATAGATAAAGGTGATATAATATGACAAATATCATGAAACATTTACATTTTGTAGTCCATTGTATAATTAAAATAAACATAAATGCAAATTTCGCATGTGGAAAAAGTAAGTACACCCTTGGCTCCAATAGGTGGTATTGCCCCCTTTGGCAGAAACAACCTCAAGTAGGCGTTTCTTACAACTGTCTACCAGTCTCTGACATCGACTGGGAGGAATTTTTGCCCACTCCTCCATGCAGAATTCTTTCAGCTGTGCGATGTTTGAGGGGTTTCTTGCATGCACAGCTCGTTTCAAATCCCCCCACAACATCTCGATGGGATTTAGATCCGGGCTTTGACTTGGCCATTCCAGAACCCTCCATTTCTTTCTTTTCAGCCATTCCTTGGTGGATTTACTGGTATGTTTAGGGTCATTGTCATGTTGCAAGGTCCACCTTCGGTTGAGTTTCAACTTTCCGACAGATGGCCTCACATTATCCTCAAGCACCCTCTGGTACAATGAAGAATTCATAGTGGATTCTATGATGGTGAGCTGCCCAGGCCCTGATGCAGCAAAGCTGCCCCAAACCATAATATTTCCACCACCATGCTTTACAGTTGGTATCAGGTTCTTGTGGTCAAATGCTGTCTTTGGTTTTCGCCAAACATGTCTTCTGGTAATGTGGCCAAATAGTTCTACCTTTGACTCATCTGTCCAGAGCACATTGTTCCAGAAGTGCTGGTCTTTGCCTAGGTGTTCATTGGCAAATTTTATTCTTGCCCTGATGTTCTTTCTGGACAGCAACGGTTTCCTCCTGGCACACCTCCCATGGAGATCAAATTTGTGCAGCCTCTTTCTAATGGTAGACTCGTGCACTTTGACATCAACCGTGGCAAGAGCTACCTGTAGGTCCCGTGATGACATTCTGGGGTTCTTAGAGACTTCTTTCAGCATCTTGCGGTCTACTCTCGGGCTGAACTTGCTGGGGCGGCCTGGCCTGAACAAGTTGGCAGTTGTTTGGAATCTTCTCCACTTGTAGATGATCTTCCGGACAGTCGAATGATTGATTTCAAATTGTTTGGAGATCTTTTTAAACCCCTTCCCAGACTCATAGGCATCTATAACCTTCTTTCGGAAGGCCTCAGAGAGCTCTTTTGATCGAGGCATGGTGATGCCACACACTTGAACAACAAAGTGCAAACCAAACGAAATGTCTGAGTTTTAAATAAGACAGGTTCCTCCAAGATCCTCTCCAACGATGTTCTAATCATTTGCACCTGAGCTGGTGCAGCTGATTCTAATTTTAGGTATTTGAAGTCATGATAAATGTAGGGGTGTACTTACTTTTTCCAAATGCGAAATTTGCATTTATGTTTATTTAAATTATACAATGGACTACAAAATGTAAATACAACATGCATTTTAAGGCTATTTTCCCTGCTAGAGCGGGGGTTAGCCTTGCGGTCCCCATGAGAATCTTCTCTATTTTGCCCTATTTTCTGCATCTCTCCTTGTTAACCCCCTTGCCCGCATTTCTTCTTCCACCATCTTTAGCCAAGTCTTTCTCGGTCTTCCCCGTCCTCCACTTCCTTCTACATTCATTTCCATCACTCTTCTCAACCAGTCACTTTCATCCTTCCTCAACACATGACCAAACCATCTCAACCTGTTCCTCTTCACAGCATCAATCACAGGCTCTAACCATCATCTTTCGCAATTCATCATTTGTCTTCCTCTCTCTCTCAACGATACTCAGCACATCCACCGAACCAACCAACCATCCACCGACTACAAAATGTAAATGTTTCATGATATTTGTTATATTATATCACTTTTATCTATCAATATTGTTGAAATGAAGATCAAATAGCTGAATGTTGAAATATGTTGAAAAAGTCAAAACTTTACATGGGGTGTACTTACTTTTTCACGTGCCTGTAAATGATACAGCTTGGTACACTTCCGTAATAATTTCCCCCCGAATAAATGGTTAGATAAACATGTCATTCATTTATTTATACCTACTTGTACACTGTAATACAAATGTCAAACAATCAACTGACAGAAATATATATAAACAGAAATCGGGCGCTAATTTTGACACCCTGTATGTATGTATGTATGTATGTATGTATGTATATATATATATATATATATATATATATATATATATATATATATATATATATATATATATATATATACAGACTTGGCATTTAATATGGAATATTTTTTTTGTGGAGGTGAACTTACTTTTCAAGATGTCTTCGAACCAAAAGTTCATTGGAATTATGTTGAAATTATTCTAGATTTTGTTAATATGACATTTGAAAGAAACAAAAACCACATTTGACATTTCAAAACAAATAAATTGATCCTTGAAAGTGATGTAAACTGATATCGAACTCAATTCATGGACAGTACTGTGTTAAACTTCTGTACGTTTTCCAGAAGTAGCTCTTTATTTTGCACATTAGCCAACATTTTTTTAACAAAAACAAAAGTTAAATTACGACTGCGATTACGGAGAGTAAAATTACAGTTCAGTACTTCGTGTAACCCCCACGAGCATTCTGGAGAGCACGTACACGTTGGCGCATGCTGTTCACGACATTTGCCAAGGTTTGGACAGGAATCGCTTGCCATGCAGCGACAATAGCCTGCTGCAATTCACGCACAGAGGTCGGCTGCTGGTCCAAGTGGTCGATTTGACACGTTAATTCTGCCCACAAGTTCTCTATCGGATTCATATCCGGGGACATGGCAGGCCACTACATATGCTCTACACCATGGTCAGCAAGAAAGCGTTGGATCATGCGAGCATGATGAGGCCGTGCATTGTCATCTTGGAAGACAAAGTTTCCTCGAAAATCTGCACGACCAAATGGAAGCAATGTTTCTTCCAGAATGGCCCTGTACTTGAACTGGTTCAGGTTTCCATTCAGAACAACCAGGTCAGTTTTGCCCCCTGCATGAAAAGCAGCCCAAACGGTCACCCCAGCACCTCCAGCTTGGACTCTTGGCACTATACAATCTTTGTTGTAGGCTTCATGCACTTGTCTGCGCACTCGGACGTGGCCATCTTGACGATAGACCAGAAATCTCGACTCGTCACTGAAGATCACGTGATTCCAGTGTCCTGGCTGCCATTGACGGTGCTCTCTGGCCCACTACAATTGGCGCTGGCGGTGTTGTCTGGTCAGGCATGGCTTTCTCAGGGGACGCCTGGCACGACAGCCTGCTTGAACCAGTCATTGGTCGACTAGCCTTCTGGATACAGGCACATTTGTCAGTTGCTGCCACTCAGCCCTAAGCCGATTAGCTGACTTGGTACGGCCATTGCGGACTAACCGGTGCAGCTGGCGATCATCCCTCCTTGTGGTTCTGCGGGGACGTCCTGGCCTCGGTATTGGAGTAGGGACACCCCTCTGAGCATTTCGTTTCAGGATCTTTGACACCTGACCTTGAGTGATGCCATACTGCCGAGCAATAGCACGCTGTTTCATGCCGTAATTTCGTAAAGCCACCACTCCATGACAAACAGCATTGTCGAGTTGACGGACCATCTCCAGAGGAAGCGGCAATAACTTTTGGAGACGTGCTGCAGTTGTTTTCCACTAATACAGAACGCAACAACCCTTGTATACCCGACTGTGAAGCCAATCATCAAATGCACCTGTCCGTACATTTTGCCACGCCACTTGTGATATAATCCTGTTGTTGACTTCTTGCTGCGACAGACAATCAGTGACATGGTTCTTTTAACAAATAAATCACCAAAGTGTAAAAGAAACTCACCAGATTGATATACTGAGTTAAGAAATTAAACCCAAGTCAAGAAAAAAAAAATATTCCATATTAAATGCCAAGTCTGTATATATATATAGATATATATATATATATATATATATATATATATATATATATATATATATATATATATATATATATATATATATATATATGTATATTATATATTATATTATATATATATATATATATATATATATAGTGTTGCGGATATGAGGATTGTATTTTTTTTATTGTGTGTATTGTATTGGAAATGGTGATGAACATTGTTGAATATGGCCGCTCCTGCCTCCAGAGTTGTGTAAAGGTAAAGAGGGCGTCCCGGTAGTTATTCCATGAAACACCACATTGAAGGACACGATAAAACCCTTGTTCAGTAGCTTATATCTTATTATGTGTTTCAGAGTAAGGCCTTATCCTCCATTAGAATAATACTCCATTGCACCGAATCAATTAAGAATAGCTCCCCTTCAATACTTCCATTTCCCAGCCAAACTCTCCATCTGCGGGTAAAGCAGTTCACAAGCATGGGGTGCACGCCCTCTCATTTCGCTGCTATAGTGAATATGTGCTCCGTGCTCTGTTTGAACAGGAGGGGCGGGGTCGCCCGGGAGAGGCAAGCCCAGGGCGCGCCACGAAGGGCAGGGCTGTTCAGCCCCATGCCCAAATAAGGAGACAAGTCCGTGGGATTACCATACAAGGTCACGAAACAGAGCACGGGGGGGGGGGGGGGGAGGGCGGTACCAAAACCGAGGAGGGCGTGTCAGACCCGCGCTGAAGGTTTGGACAGAAGTGTGCGACGATCGCTGGGACAAGCTACACCAGAGATATGGCAGATGAGTCCAGGTGCGTAAGAGGGTTGGCACTTGGCAGTCCACCGGGAGAGAGTTCAGAGTTGCACCGGAGTTGCGTGAGAGATACGAAAAGCCTTTGACAAAGAGCCGCTTCAGCCAGCCCCGTTTCAACCAGCCGAGTGACCCTGCCGGCGTGCGCTGTGAAGCCGAATACAAGGAGCTGCCGGCTCCTCGCTTCCCGCCCGGAGTGGACCTGCTCGCTGTGCCCTGTGATCCCACCTGCTCATCCCTCCAAACGATTCCTACCCTTCCATCCATTTGCGTACGTGAGTTTGTTTTGTTCGTGCTGTCCTGGGTAGTAAACTAAGTCTGTATAAGCTAGTAATTTTCACTGTGTCACCTGCGTTTTCATGTCACCTGTAAATAATCGTGACTGCTCTTTTTGCTTATGTGTGTGTAAATAATAATAAACCCCGTTACTCTTCTGTACGTCTTCTTCTTCTTCCTCTTTGCATTCGTCGTCTTAGTCTTTTCCCCATTGAATATCTGTGGCGCGATACGGCCAACGTTTGGGTGAATCGGGTTTAGTCGGGGAACAACTGTTCGGCCGCGGTGTCTTCGCTCGGCAAACAACATCCTTATCCGCGGACCGTAACAATTGGTGTCAGGAGTGGGATTCGAACCTGGGACTAAATTTATTTCGCCCAAATTTTGGAACACCAATTGTACTAGTACCGTAACAGTTGGTGTCAGGAGTGTCGGATCGGACCCGAAGCGCGCTTAACGCGCTCAAAATTACGAGCTGCTGGAAATTTGTGTTGTAAAGCAAAACCCGAATTTTGAAATCGCGCCATGGCTGGTCAAGGCGATCGGATGCCGGTGGGTGAACTAGGAGAGAGGTTAGGAGTAACCCAGGATCAAATGGAGGGGAGCAATGAGGAGGTGGTTGAGGGGGTATCAGGCGCACAAAATGGCGCTCTCGCGCACAAGGTTACGGGCGTGCAAAATGGCGCCTCGCACATGGCCACGGCGACCGCGCCCGCGACCGTAGCAGCACCGCTGGTGGATTCGAACCTTTTTATGTTACAAATGGGGGCCCTTATGGGGAGGCTAGAAGCAAAAATGGGAGAAATGGGAGGCCAGATGGGACAAATGGGGAACCGGATGGATGCTCAGGGTGAGCAAATGGGGGGCCAAATGGGAGAAATGGGGGAACGGCTAGAAGCTAAATTTGAGGGGTTAGACAACGGGATAAAAGAGGTAAAGAATGGGTTAACGGGGGTGGAAAATAGAATGGCTGCCCAGGAGAATCAGATAGAGGGGGTGAAAAATGGGTTAATGGGGTTAGAAAATAGGATGGAAGGCAAATTGCGGGAGATAGGGGAGCAATCCGCCCGAGAAATTAAACAAATGGGAGAGCAGATAGAGGAGGTGAAAATCGGGGTAGAAACCAAATTGGATGCTCAGAGGGATGAATTGGGACAGATGAGGGCGGCATCTACAAAAGAGAGGGAGGAGATGAAAGAGGAGATACGACGAGGTGTAAGTGAGGAGGTCTCGGGGGTACGCGAGGAGGTAAAGTGAGGTGAAAAGCGTATGGAGAAAGAGGTGAGGAATAATACAGCTAGGTTACAAGGGGGCATAGAGGACCTGACGGAGGAGGTGGAACAGCTGACGGAGGGACAAAAAGAACTAACGGAGCAGGTTCAAAGGAACACTGCGGTACTAGGAGGGTTAAAAGCGACACAAAACGACATTAAAAATGACTTGATAGCGACACAGAGGCAATGTCAGATGGTACGTGAGGGACTGACAACGAGGTTGGAAGAGGTGACAGAAGTAATGGAGACGAAGGACCGAAAGGTGAGGACGCACATAGAGACGGTCAAGGTAGCCTTAGAGGACGAGATAGAGGAGACGCACCGGGAAATAAAAGAGGTGAAGCAAAAATTAGAGGAAGTGGAAGAAGAGGTGAGTGAAATTAAGAAGAGACGGACAGAAACTAAGAGAGAAATACAGGAGGAGGTGATGGAATATGTACAAGGTCGGTGCTCAACTCATAATGGTGTGCTCACTAACCAAATATAGAGTTTGCAGGTGGCGAAGGAGGTGCGGAGACGAGGTGCCAAGGTGAGTGGCGATATACGAGGAAATGTATATGATGTGAGGGGAGCTTCAGTCGGCTTGGGGATTGATTTGGATCCGGGTGTTCGTGAGAGGCCGTTGGTGAAGTGTGCGACAGGTCTGGTGTGCGAAAGAGGAGGTGTGCGAGAATGTCCGACTCTGGGGTGTGTGAGGAAAAAGTGCGTGCCGAGGAGAGAGTGTGCCGTCGAGAGTGAGTTGGTTGTTGCGCGTGTGCGAGGGGGCACATGGAAGCGCGGAGTGGGGAGTGTTACGGAGGGAGTAACGAGAGAGTGTGCGCAAGAGGATGCGCGAGAAAGGTGTGTAACAGACGGGTGCATGAGGAAAGAGTGCGCGGTTGAGAGTAAGGGAGAATGCACGCCTGTGGTGAGTGTTACAGAGGATGTAACGGGAGAGTGTGCGCAAGAGGGTGCGTGACAAAGGTGTGTAACGGACAGATGCGTGAGGAAAGAGTGCGCTGTCGAGAGTAAGGGTGAGTGCGCTGTCAAGAGTGGTGGTGAAAGTAGTGAGAGTGACACGGAGCGTGAGTTGGTTGTGACAGGTGAGAGAGGATGTACACCTGGAATGGAAGGAAGCACACCTGGAATGGTAGAGCATGTGTGGGAATGCACGCTGGAATTGGTAGTGAGACACGTGGTTGGGTGTGCGAGTGAGAGCACACCTGTGGTTGTCACAGAGGAGGTGACCGAGGAGGGGGCGCGAAGAGGTGTGTTGGTGGGGTGTGCGAACGACGAATGTGTGCCAAGGTGTTCGGTGGTCAGGTGTGTGACCAAGACTGTGAGCGGAATGAGTGTACCGAGGTGTGTAAGAGAAGGTACGACGAGGAGCATGGGAACAGCTGGATGTATGAGCAAGAAAGGGGTAGCGTATGCGTGTAAGCATGCAGGTGAGGCATCGACGGTAACCGGGTTAGCGGTTAGAACGACATTTAGCCGAATCGGGCCCTCGGTGCGCGTCGGGTAGCTTCGCGTGCCGCGAGGACCAGCGGGGATCCGAACCACGGCGGGTTCGAAAGGACCGCCGTACATGATCCACGCTGGGCCGCGTTTGGAACGGCCGCGTCCGTGCTCCACTAGGTGGAGCGGGCAGCCCGATAGGAAGGGTCGTCATGGCGACCCCCTTTTGTTGAGACGTTCCGGCAGGTCGAGATCGGGCAATTGGATGGCTCCGTGCCGAGGTGGTGCGTGGGATCTCGGCCCGGGTAAGCGTCCTTCCCTGCACCGAGTGTCGGACGCATCCAGCCGCCGGCACCAAACAACCCGCATTCATTGCTCGGCTTTACGAAGCCGGGCTGTGGAAGTGAATTGGCGCACCGAGAGGCATTAGTAAGTAGACTGTAATGATGAGGATAGTGGTCTGGACCCGAAATTAGAAAAACAAAATTTGATGATTGGCAAAGGATTGGCAGAGTGATGATTGGTAATGGTACAGTGATTGGCAGATGATTGGCAAATTTTTGATTTGTTGAAATTGGACGAGCAAAATTTATAGTAAGAGATGCCCCATGTGATGGGATGGCCAATCCACCATCCATCACAGCGGGGGGCAAAGGAGCACTAGTTTTATGGGGTGTATGGCAGTAAAAACTAGCCCGGGTGGGTTAGGATATATCGTGTGTAGGGATCTAGAGAGATGACCTTAGGTAACGGTAAGATTAGTTAGTGACAATGATACCTGTAGTGGGGACGTAGGTAGATTAGTGTGGATAATAATGACGAGGGAGCGCAATAGTTTAAAGGGACGACTAGGCAGCGCAAGTTTCAGAGGGGAGTAGTTAGATGAGATGATGCCGTGTGAGTGTTGGAAGTGTATAGAAGTGTATGGTGACCAGGTGTGATTGCACAGGTGTGCAACTGAACAGGTGGATGGAGCAGTGCATGGATGAGAGTGATGGTGATGTGTATTGGGTTGACCAAATGGTCCAGGGAGAAGGAGGGTGCAGGTGGCACCAGGTGTGAGTGCACAGGTGTGCAACAACAGGTATGAGGAACAGGTGTATGGAATAAATGTTAGTGTGGAATATCTGGAGTATTGGAATGGATGGTCGTGGAGTGAGTATGGTGGAAACTATGGAGTGGAGTGGATGGTGCGAAGGTGTGAATGGGGGAAGAGTGGACCCCCATCACGAATACCCGGGGCGGGTAGTGTAAGTGTTAGGTAGAGGGAACAGGTAAATTGTGGTTGGATATTGGCATCTGTGGTGCGGGTGGAAGAATGATGTTTGGATGGGTGCATTAGTGTTGTGGAAATGGCTGGGCGTGTAGCCTGTTAGTGTGTGTAGTTGGTTTGGGCACTCCACCACTGTGAGGATGTCGGCCAGGTGAGGCCGCAGGTGGGCTCTGGGAGCCGGTAGAGTTGTTGTGGATGGGGCCCGAGGATCCGGAGGACGGACCCGGGTAGCCCAGTGCCAGAGGGCACCGAGTGGGGTGACAGAGCCAGGAGGGGCCTTCCCCAGTTAGTTAGGTTAGGGTGAGGAGCTAGGTAAGCTCGGGTGGCAACTGCAGTGGTGGAGGTGTGCAGGTGGGTAGACCTGCTGGGAGAGCTACACGTCTCAGCCCAGAAATTGTGCAAGGGCACCGGGAGATGAATCGGGGGAGTGGGACCCCAAATTGAGAAGCACCACAGTTTGGTCAATGGGAATTTGGTTTTTAGAACCCATAGTGTAAGTTGGCCAATGGATTGGCAGGGAGAGACCCCGGGTAGTGTAAAGTGTGTTAAAGTCATATGGAGGATAGTTAGGATTGAAGTCTCCTCGCACCATTTACATCCACTCACCTGAGGTGACAGGTACTCCACACCATGCCATGTTTAATTATTTTATTGTGCAAATGTTTTGGATTGTGAGACGCATCATGACGTGGGTGAGACATTGTGCTTTGTGTTCCATCTCTTCCTCCTTATGAGGATTGATGATGAATTTGGTGATGGCAAATTTTGGATAGAGGGATTGTGGTGACGAATTTGGTGTAGGGGAAATATGGGGAAGACGTGACAGTAGTGACGAATTTGTAAATGTGTAGATTTTTGTAAATATGGGGTAAGGGCAAGGGTAGTGTAGGTGACAGGGGGGGTGACGTACGGTAGGGACGAGCTTTCTCACTTCGCCCTCCGTACGCATTTCACCTTGCATTGCCTTATTGATGTGTACCCTTGTGACCTTACCCCTCGCTCATCTCTTCCCCCCTTTTGTCTCCCACATGACCTGTGCGCCATTGGGCGCTGAGGGGAGCGTGCGTGAGTCCGCCATTGTGCGCCCGGAACTCCCAGAACCAGCTGTCTGCATCGATGCACCACATTATGGACCACATGTCTGTGGCCGAGCACCACTGATGGACCCCATGGGTTGGGGCATGGCCCCTCTGCTGGAACCGGCCATGAGGGCCCGAAATCTTGCTGGCGGACCTTGGCCACAGGGCACCGATGCCCCACAGGTGAACCACACTAGTCGGCCCTGTGGGCCATAAATAAATAACAATGGACACGTTGGGTGCATTTTATTTTAATTGCAAATAGGCCGCCAGTAAGAAAATGAAAAAGACAACTTCCGGAAGAAATAATAATAGCCAGCAGAGGGAGCCGAAGAGCAAGAGATCACCTGCAGGGTTAGGGGTTGTTGATTTATTTTTATTATTGAACATTCATGGACAATGGTGACTGCACCGATTGGTGCTTGAGGGTGTGTTGGTGCGTTTTTGGGTGCTTTCATGGTGCATTGATGCAGAGCAGACTGTCTCCCCCCCAGAAAGAACAATCACAGGTCCTGGGTTGCGTTTTGTAAATAAAAGTAGCATCAATTGTAAATAATGCTCCCCACCGTCAGTGTGTAGTTTGAAGACCATTCCGCAATTCGGTTAGCTGTGGGCGTGAGTCTGTTAGGCAGGGTGCAATGGAGCAGTGGGACATATTTATCTATGTTTTAAAACTGTCGCACTCAGGGTCAGGTTAAAAGTAGAGGGAACTACACCTACGTGTCACACTAAATTAAAGTTATAGGCCCGGGTCGTGCCTAAGAGGAGGAGGGTGCAGTGTTGCGGATATGAGGATTGTATTTTTTTCATTGTGTGTATTGTATTGGAAATGGTGATGAACATTGTTGAATATGGCCCATCCTGCCTCCAGAGTTGTGTAAAGGTAAAGAGGACGTCCCGGTAGTTATTCCATGAAACACCACATTGAAGGACACGATAAAACCCTTGTTCAGTAGCTTATATCTTATTATGTGTTTTAGAGCAAGGCCTTGTCTTCCATTAGAATAATACTCCATTGCACCGAATCAATTAAGAATAGCTCCCCTTCAATACTTCCATTTCCCAGCCAAACTCTCCATCTGCGGGTAAAGCAGTTCACAAGCGTGGGGTGCACGCCCTCTCATTTCGCTGCTATAGTGAATATGTGCTCCGTGCTCTGTTTGAACAGGAGGGGCGGGTTCGCCCGAGAGAGGCAAGCCCAGGGCACGCCACGAAGGGCGGGGCTGTTCAGCCCCATGCCCAAATAAGGAGACAAGTCCGTGGGATTACCATACAAGGTCACGAAACAGAGCACGGGGGGGGGGGGAGGCGGTACCATAACCGTGGAGGGCGTGTCAGACCCGCGCTGAAGGTTTGGACAGAAGGGTGCGACGATCGCTGGGACAAGCTACACCAGAGATACGGCAGATGAGTCCAGGTGCGTAAGAGGGTTGGCACTTGGCAGTCCACCGGGAGAGAGTTCAGAGTTGCACCGGAGTTGTGTGAGAGATATGAAAAGCCTTTGACAAAGAGCCGCTTCAGCCAGCCCCGTTTCAACCAGCCGAGTGACCCTGCCGGCGTGCGCTGTGAAGCCGAATACAAGGAGCTGCCGGATCCTCGCTTCCCGCCCGGAGTGGACCTGCTCGCTATGCCCTGTGATCCCACCTGCTCATCCCTCCAAACGATTCCTACCCTTCCATCCATTTGCGTACGTGAGTTTGTTTTGTTCGTGCTGTCCTGGGTAGTAAACTAAGTCTGTATAAGCTAGTAATTTTCACTGTGTCACCTGCGTTTTCATGTCACCTGTAAATAATCGTGACTGCTCTTTTTGCTTATGTGTGTGTAAATAATAATAATCCCCGTTACTCTTCTGTACGTCTTCTTCTTCTTCCTCTTTGCATTCGTCGTCTTAGTCTTTTCCCCATTGAATATCTGTGGCGCGATACGGCCAACGTTTGGGTGAATCGGGTTTAGTCGGGGAACAACTGTTCCATATATATATATATATATATATATATATATATATATATATATATATATATATATATATATATATATATATATATATATATATATATACAGTCATCCCTCGCTATATCGCGGTTCACTTTTCGCGGCTTCGGTACATCGCGGGTTTTTCTCGCTAGTATATGTAAAATTATATCGCGGATTTTTCGCTATATCGCGGGATTTTGCGGTATAAATGTATTTTTATATACTATTATTTAAAATATTTTTGTGGTAAAATAAGCATTTTCTCGCCTAAAAAATTAAAAAACGTAAAGAAATAAGAAAAATACAGTAATTAAAACATATTACAAGAAATAAAATACTGTACATAGTGTACAGTAGAAGGGTAGACAAAGAGACAAAGAGTCGTGCGTATGGAAAACGCAGATGCGGCAGCTTCCACTTGCGCTAGTTACCCACGTAATGGGTAACTGTAATGCTCTTTCTGGCTGTGCAGTACATTCATCATCGTCATCACCTTCATCGTCATCAGTACTGCACAGCTAATTCATCATCATCTTCATCACGCAAGTTGTAGTATTGAAGAGCCGGGGCTCTTGCTTGATACGGACGAAATGACGGGCAAGACACAAACTCGTCCGAGAAGATATTTATTCTCAAAACCAACTCGGGAACACTGAAAAGCCCGTTTATCGGGCTGCATTATAAAGCACAACCAGAAACCGAAAGCCACGCCTCTCAAGCGTGGCGTGCTTCGGTGGTCACGTGATCAACAGGTGTAGCTGATTATACCCGCAAAGCGCGGCACGCTTTAGCGGTCACGTGACCAGCCACTCTCGCGCCGGGGATCCCCGCCGGTGACGTCACCGGCTGGAGCAAGGAGATTCTGATGCTGGTCTTGCTTGGGGAACCCATGGGTAGCTAGCAGTATCTTCAATAGTGAGTACCCATTAGAATTTTATATGTTGTTAAAATTACGTATGTTTAAGAGTGTAAAAAGTGTTTAAGAGTATAGGAAGTGTTTATAAGAGTATGGGAAAGGTTAATAAGAGTGTGGGGAGGGTCATAAAGCTTTAAAATATATATAAATAATAAAATAAAAATATGGTCGCTACTTCGCGGATTTTCGTCTATCGCGGGGGGTTCTGGAACGTAACCCCCGCGATAAATGAGGGATCACTGTATATGTATATATATATATATATATATATATATATATATATATATATATATATATATATATATATATATATATATATATTTCTATATATATATATCTACATATACATATATATATATATATATATATATATTATATATATATATATATATATATATATATATATATATATATATATATATATATATATATATATATATATATATATATATATACATATATATATATATATATATATACATACATACATACATACATACATACATACATACATACAGGGTGAGTCAAAATTAGCGCCCGATTTCTGTTTATATATATTTCTATCAGTTGATTGTTTGACATTTGTATTACAGTGTACAAGTATGTATAAATAAATGAATGACATGTTTATCTAACCATTTATTCGGGGGGAAATTATTACGTAAGTGTACCAAGCTGTTTTACTTGCAATTTTCAAAGTGCCTTCCCTCGTGTTCGATGCACAATTGCAGCCGAGCAGGCACAGAGTGGCACACACGCTTGCAGAGTTCGATATCAATTTCCTCAAACTTTGCAGTGATTTGAGCCTTCAATTCCTGAATGGTATGAGGCTTTTCACGATAAACAAGGTCTTTCATGAGCCCCCAAAGAAAGAAATCTGGAGGTGTAAGGTCTGGGGAGCGTTATAAGGAGTCTTAAGCGTTATAAGGAGCCTTATAAGTCAGCGTCTGGGGAGTGTAAGGTCTAAATGGTTAGATAAACATGTCATTCATTTATTTATACCTTCTTGTACACTGTAATACAAATGTCAAACAATCAATCAACTGACAGAAATATATATAAACAGAAATCGGGCGCTACTTTTGACTCACCCTGTATATATATACACAGACTTGGCATTTAATATGGAATTTTTTTTTTCTTGACTTGGGTTTACTTTCTGAACTCAGTATATCAATCTGGTGAGTTTCTTTTACCCTTCGGTGATGTCTTTGTTGAAAGAACAATGTCACTGATTGTCTTTCGCAGCAAGAAGTCAATAACAGGATTATATCACAGGTGGCGTGACAAAATGAAAGGACAGGTACATTTGACGATTGGCTTCACAATCGGGTATATAAGGGTTGTTGCGTTCTGTATTAGTGGAAAACAACTGCTGCACATCTACAAAAGTTATTGCCGCTTCCTCTGGAGATGGTCCGTCAACTTGACAATGCTGTTTGTCATGGAGTGGTGGCTTTACGAAATTCTGGCATGAAACAGCGTGCTATTGCTCGGCAGTATGGCATCACTCAAGGTCAGGTGTCAAAGATCCTGAAACGAAATGCTCAGAGGGGTGTCCCTACTCCAATACCGAAGCCAGGACGTCCATGCAGAACCACAAGGAGAGATGATCGCCAGCTGCACCGGTTAGTCTGCAATGGCCGTACCAAGTCAGCAAATCGGCTTAGGGCTGAGTGGCAGCAACTGACAAATGTGCCTGTACCCAGAAGGCTAGTCAACCAATGACTGGTTCAAGCAGGCTATCGTGCCAGGCGTCCCCTGAGAAAGCCACGCCTGACCAGACAACACAGCCAGCGCCGATTGCAGTGGGCCAGAGAGCACCGTCAATGGCAGCCAGGACACTGGAATCATGTGACCTTCAGTGACGAGTCTAGATTTCTGGTCTATCGTCAAGATGGCTGCGTCCGAGTGAGCAGACAACTGCATGAAGCCCACAACGAAGATTGTATAGCGCCAAGAGTCCAAGCTGGAGATGGTGGGGTGAACGTTTGGGCTGCTTTTCATGAAGAGGGCAAAACTGACTTGGTTGTTCTGAATGGAAACCTGAACCAGTTCAAGTACAGGGTCATTCTAGAAGAAACATTGCTTCCATTTGCTCGTGCAGCCTTTCGAGGAAACTTTGTCTTCCAAGATGACAATGCACGGCCTCATCGTGCTCGCATGATCCAACACTTTCTTGCTGACCGTGGTGTAGAGCATATGGAGTGGCCTGCCATGTCCCCGGATATGAATCTGATAGAGAACGTGTGGGCAGAATTAACGCATCAAATCGACAACTTGGACCAGCAGCCTACCTCTGTGCGTGAATTGCAGCAGGCTATTGTCACTGCATGGCAAGCGATTCCTGTCCAAACCTTGGCAAATCTCGTGAACAGCATGCCTCAACGTGTACGTGCTCTCCTGAATGCTCGTGGGGGTTACACGAAGTACTGAACTGTAATTTTACTGTCCGTAATCCCAGTCATAATATTAGCTTTTGTTTTTGTTGAAATTTTTTTTGGCTAATGTGCAAAATAAAGAGATACTTCTGGAAAACGTACAGAAGTTTAACACAGTACTGTCCGTGAATTGAGTTCGATATCAGTTTACATCACTTTCAAGGATCAATTTATTTGCTTCGAAATGTCAAATGTGGTTTTTGTTTCTTTTAAAGGTCACATTAACAAAATCTAGAATAATTTCAACATAATTCCAATGAACTTTTGGTTCTAAGTCATCTTGAAAAGTAAGTTCACCCCCACAAAAAAAATATTCCATATTAAATGCCAAGTCTGTATTTATGTATATACAGTCACGTGAAAAAGTAAGTACACCCCATGTAAAGTTTTGACTTTTTCAACATATTTCAACATACAGATATTTGATCTTCATTTCAACAATATTGATAGATAAATGTGATATAATATAACAAATATCATGAAACATTTAAATTTTGTAGTCCATTGTATAATTTAAATTTGACGAGCTTTGTAATTGGTAGATGAACACGTGCTCTCATGCGGTTTGTAATTGGTAGATGACGAACACGTGATTTCACGAGGTTTATAATTGGTAGATGATGAACACGTGCTCTCAGGAGGTTTATAATTGGTAGATGATGAACACGTGCTCTCAGGAGGTTTATAATTGGGAGATGATGAACACGTGCTCTCAGGAGGTTTATAATTGGTCGATGATGAACATGGACAAGACGACGGACAGATACCACATTTCCCCACACGAGGTTTTGGACAACTGCTGGGCTCTTGGAAGCTGAAGGCCGCATTTGGACTTGACGGTAGAGAATCGAAAGGAGGCCGTCTAATCTGCTCGCCTCACGCTTGTTGTGTCTTCGACGTGCGGTGTTCGACACCGCCATTTTGGACCACTTCCCGCATGAGTGGCTACCCCAGTTTCAACAGCCGCCAAGCTCCTGAAAGTACTCTTTGGGACGCCAAGCTAAGTGCCGGCTGAAGGGGTTTATTTTCATTTTATCTTTCCCTTGACACCACCCCCCTCCCCCCCCCACCCCCCCCCCCCCCCCCTCCCCAGAATTTCCATGTTTTAAACGTTTCCTGGTGTGTACCCTGGATAAGAATAGGTACACCGTATCCATGCGTGTCGTAAAAGACGACTGACTAAGAGGGTTGACGTCAGGAAGGGCATCCGGCCATAAAAACATTGCCTCAAAAAGGGAACCATGACAATTACAACTACATATGGACAGGGTACAGCCCGAAGTGGAGATCGGTTTCTGAGGTTTGGGACATGGAATGTAGGGACAATGACAGGGAGATCAGGAGAAGTGGTGGAAGTATTGGTCAGAAGAAGAGTAGACATATGTTGTGTGCAAGAGACGAGATGGAAGGGAAGTGGTGTGAGAATGGTGAAGGGTAGGCAGGGACAGAAATACAAGTTTGTGTGGCAAGGGTGCCCGGAGGGCGTGAATGGTGTTGGTGTCCTGTTTTCTGAGGAGTTTGTAGACAGTGTGGTGAGTGTGACTAGAGTGAGTGATAGGTTGATGATGGTGAAAATGATGATTGGAAAGCTCTTGGTGAAAGTCATCTCGGGATATGCTCCGCAGGTTGGTCGAAGCGATGAGGAAAAGGACAAGTTCTGGTGTGCGTTAGAGAAGCTGATGGAAAACGTGAAAGATGAGGAAGTTGTTGTGGTAGGAGGAGACCTAAATGGACATATGGGAAGGAGTATTGATGGTTTTGAGGGAGTTCATGGGGGTTACGGATATGGTGTGAGAAATGGAGAAGGTGAAAGGATTTTGGAGTTTGCTGATGGAGCTGATTTGTTGATTTGTAATACTCAGTTCCAGAAAGAGGATAATAAGCTTGTTACATACACGTCAGGTGGGTCGACAACAACCATTGACTACCTGATGGTGCGTAGGCGAGATAGGGGGCACCTCCGGGACACAAAGGTGATCCCGGGGGAGGAGGCTGTTTCACAGCACCACTTGGTTGTCTGCGACGTAAGGGTGAAAGGTGCGAGGAGAGCTCGGCGGGTGAAGTACCAACCGAGAATGAAGGTGTGGAGGTTGAAAGAGGTGACAGTAAGGGAGGCATTAAAAGAGAGGCTGAGTAGGGTCGAGGAGGATGTGGTTGAGCTTGAAAGTGGTTGGATGTCAATGAAAGCTAGTCTGTTGGGAGCCGTTGGTGAGGTATGTGGATGGACAAAAGGACCACCGAGGCACTCGGAAACATGGTGGTGGGATGATGAAGTTGGAAAGAGGATGGACGTGAAGAGGAAGAAGTTCAAGGAGTGGCAGAAGGCGAAGGGTACGGGAGCAGAAACAGCAGAGCATGAAAATTATAAGGCAGCCAGGAAGGCTGCAAAGAAAGAGGTAGCAAAGGCGCAGGAGGCATGTAGGAAAATGTTCGGAGAACGCTTGGATTCGGAAGAGGGTAGGACAGCGGTATTCAGGATTGCAAAGCAGATAGCGAAAGAGAGGTGTGATGTGATGGGGGTGAGTTGCTTGAAGGATGAAGTGGGCCAAATCGTTGTCGACCCAGATGGAATTAAAGGAGGATGGAAAAGATATATGGAAATGCTGTTGAATACAGAGAATGAATGGGATGGCAACATAGAGAGTAACCCAGTTTAAGACCGGCAGAGAAGATAACTGAGAAGGAAGTTGAGGAAGCGATAAAAGCAATGAAGGGTAGAAAAGCGGGAGGGCCGACGGGAGTTGTGGGAGATATGTTGAAGGCAGCAGGAAGTTGGGGTGTGAAGAGAATGACAGAGATCTGTAATCTGGTGGTGAAAGAAGGCCGCATTCCAGTGGATTGGGAACTGAGTACCCTCGTCCCTCTATACAAGGGGAAAGGTGACCCTCTGGAGTGTGGCTCGTACCGAGCGATAAAGTTATTGGAGCATGGAATGAAGGTATTGGAAAGGGTGTTGGAGAGGAGGATAAGGAAGAAAGTGAAGATCGACGAAATGCAGTTTGGATTAATGCCAGGAAGAGGAACGACAGACGCGCTTTTCATTGTGAGGCAGTTGCAGGAGAAGTACATGGAGAAGAGGAAGAAGTTGTTTCTTGGGTTTGTTGATCTGGAGAAAGCATTCGATAGGGTACCACGCAAAGTATTGACATGGGCAATGAGGAAGTTAGGAGTGGAGGAATGGTTGATCAGAGTAGTGATGGGAATGTACAAAAGAGCACGCACAGCTGTAGGGACGAAGGACGGGAACAGTGGTGAGTTTGAGGTGAAGGTGGGAGTGCATCAGGGGTCGGTACTAAGTCCATTACTATTTGTAGCTGTGATGGAGGTGCTGGCTCAGAACGTAAAAGAGGGTTTACCGTGGGAGTTGTTGTATGCAGATGATCTGGTGTTGATTGCGGAAAGTATGGTTGGACTGAAGGAAAAGATGAACACGTGGAAGGAATGTATGGAGACAAAAGGTCTGAAGGTGATTATCGGAAAGACGAAGGTGATGGCAAGTGGTAAAGCATGTGGTGAGGCGGAAAGAACTGGGAAGTGACCCTGTGCTGTGTGTAGGAAGGGTGTCGGAGTGAACTCCATTCAATGTACAATGTGCGCTGAGTCGGTTCATCAAAAATGTAGTGGTCTGAGAGGGTCATTAACCAGTGTGGCAGCTACATTCAAGTGTAAGGTGTGCACAGAGGGAGCTGCAGATGGAGGAGATGTTGAGTTGGATCTTGGAGACGGCGTGAAGCTGGAAGGTGTGAAAACATTTTGCTACCTCGGAGACATGCTGAATGGAGAAGGTGGATCAGACTCGGCAACGGTTGCTCGAGTGAGATGTGCATGGAAGAAGTTTCGGGAACTGAGTGGCGTGCTGATGATGAGGGGAGTGTCGTTGAAGCTGAAGGGAAAGGTGTATGCTGCATGTGTGAGAAGTGTTATGATTTATGGGAGCGAGACATGGGTAATGAACGTAGAGCAGCAACGAAGATTGGAAAGGGTGGAAATGTGAATGGTTCGACGGATGTGCGGAGTATCGTTGAGAGAGAGGAAGACAAATGATGAATTGCGAAAGATGATGGGAATAGAGCCTGTGATTGATGCTGTGAAGAGGAACAGGTTGAGATGGTTTGGTCATGTGTTGAGGAAGGATGAAAGTGACTGGTTGAGAAGAGTGATGGAAATGAATGTAGAAGGAAGTAGAGGACGGGGAAGACCGAGAAAGACTTGGCTAAAGATGGTGGAAGAAGAAATGCGGGCAAGGGGTTAACAAGGAGAGATGCAGAAAATAGGGCAAAATGGAGAAGATTGTCATGGGGACCGCAAGGCTAACCCCCGCTTTAGCAGGGAAAATGGCCTTTAAAATGCATGTTGTTTGTTGTTGTATTGTATAATTTAAATAAACATAACTGCAAATTTTGCATGTGGAAAAAGTAAGTGCACCCCTTCATTTATCACTACTTCAAATACCTAAAATTAGAATCAGGAGCACCAGCTCAGGTGCAAATGATTAGAACATCATCAGAGAGGATATTGGAGGAACCTGTCTTCATTAAACCTCAGACATTTCGTTTGGTTTGCTCTTTGTTGTTGAAGTGTGCGGCGTCACCATGCCTAGATCAAAAGAGCGCTCTGAGGCCTTCAGAAAGAAGATTATAGATGCCTAGGAGTCTGGTAGTCCTTGAGCCAACCGGCCATTTTTTGAAGTGAATGCTCCGGGGGGGGGGAGTAATTCTCATTATGATTTTCCATTAGACCAATGTCTCAAGTGTCAGAAAAGGTGTGATGGACATCTGAGAACGGTAGCTTAGTGCCCGGATGGACGCCATCTTTGAAACCACCCAGCTCGAAAATGCCCATTTGGTGGGGTACATTGTTGCACGTGTATCTGGACTTCTATACTAGCTATCGATGTGCGGTTGACGACTAAATATACGTCCGATGTGTACCGTCTAAATAAAAAATAATATGAAGCATTTTGTTTTAGATTAATTATTATAAAAATCAATTATCGAAAAAAAATCATATATTTTTCAATATTTTATTATTAGACTTGTACTTTTTTTAGTGAAACAACACTGGTATGATTTTCCAAATTATGCATTGTGCTACACCGTTTATCTGTCTATAAAAATAACTCAAAAACTAAAACATATCATCCACCACGAGTGTACACAAAAAATATATGAAAAGGCATGCACTTTCCACAAACCGAAACTATGTCAGTTGGAATTTCCCGCCGATAATCAACCCACAGAACCCAGTGCCGAAAGTGACGTCAGTCTATTCTATATCTATATTCTATATTCTATATCTCAGTCTGAGATTTGTTGCGGTGACCTGATTAATTTCTGAGGGGGGGGGGGGGGGGGGTGGGTGGCTTAAGAACTAAAAGTGAACATGTTAGATGGCGCCACATACAACTCTATTATAGAGTTGTATTGTGGCGCCATCTAACATGTTCACTGACTTGGATGAGTATGTCTATGTAAGCTGGCGAGCTTTTCGGATATCGGAGTAATCTAACGTCAGTCTTTTTGTTCTTTCAGCTGAGATGGCTGGTGTCGAGGCGAAACGGGCGAAGATTGAACCTGAGTCCGGAACGTGCATCCTGTGCAGCAAGAAGTCGCCACTCTCTGAACTAAGCAAGGCAGCGGGCAACAGTTCTTGGAAGACATTGTGTGACGCAGCCACAGTTAGAAACTTTTATCCAATTCTAAAGCTAGTCCAAGAAGGCGCAGTTGAACTTCCTAATATTCCAATATTATACCATAGGGCTTGTAGATCAGACTTCACTCACAAAAACCACCTAGCTACTTTGACCAATGCAGCTAGAAGTTCTTCAGTTGATACTGGCGATGCGGTGCGACGGCGATCATCACGGGAAGAGACAGGATCAACTTCAACGGTCTACGATGATAAATGCATTTTTGCCAGCGTGCTTCAAAATTCATAAAAGGCAGTCGTACCCGTGAAACAGTTGTCTTGGCTGTTGAACTTCGAGCAGATAAGACAATAAGAGATGCTGCGACAGCTCGCAATGATGAGAGAGTTTTGGCATTGACTACACGAGATATGGTTGCAGCTGAGGCTCACTACCACTTCTCCTGCTATAGAAACTACACACGGCCCCAAAAACCTCAAGTAGAAACTGACATTGAAGATAATATCGAGAAAAAAGAAATGATACGATGTATATTCAATTTCATTCGCACTGACTTGTTCTTGAACCCGAGGATTGTTCCAATAGTTGATGTTGCAACAGATATCCTGTCTTCAGATACATTTTCAGTTGATGTTCGTGACTCCATCAAGAAGAATCTGCAGCGCACATTACAAAGAGAGTTTGGAGAATCGCTCATCTTCTTCAATGTGAAACACCGTGTATACTTGATGCCCGATAATCTGACAAAGCGAGAGATTGCTGCAGAGTGCGTAAACCTGAAAGCAGAAGTGAAAGCATTTGAACGAACGGACGGTGAAAGTAACATTGTGCGTGCAGCTACTTCACTGCGACACCAGATCAAAGATGCTCATTACAATGAATGTTGGCCGCCTCAGCCAGCAGAACTCACTTCAGATTACGTGAAGATACCAGATTCTCTTCGTGTATTTCTGCATACTTTGATTTGCGGGAGTGGGGGTAGCTCTGCGCGTGCCGACACACTGGTATGGTCGATGGCTCAAGATATCATCAATGCTGTACACCGGGGTACCATCAGAACATCGAAGCATGTCCTACTTCCGTGGGTCATGAAAACGCTCACCGGTAATACAGAGGTCATCAGAATATTGAATCGACTCGGGCACGGATGTTCGTACACAGTTCTGGAAGAAATCGAGACAGCGCTATGCATAGACAAATTAGCAAGTGTGGAGAAAGATACAGTACCACTTCCGTCACATGTGCACCCTTCGGTCCCGACTGTATTAGCATTCGATAACATCGACAGGCTAGAGGAATCGCTGAGTGGTGGCGGAACATCGCATCGCGTCAACGGTATCATCGTCCAACCGAAGTCGCAGTCGTGTTTGCCGCCCCAACCTCCATCGGCAGTATCCAAAGCAGATAAGAAGCGATCTATCCCGTCATCCAGCGATTTAGTTCCAATATACAGTGGTGGGAAACGAGAGGGCCCACCTGCAATCAAGCCTGCAGATCTTTCTGACACTCTTGCAGGCGCAACATCCCTTGCGCAGCGCCGAAATCACGTATGGATTATGACTCGCATGCTGGAACCATGCGACCAGACAATCAGTTCGTGGACTGGTTTCAACATCATGACTAGAGATCGTGTTCAGGTGACGGAAGATGTAGTTGGCTACCTGCCGACTATAAACGCGCCTGCCACAGATATGGCAACAGTGCAAGAAATCCTCAGAGAAGCTCTGAACATCATGTCATCACTTCAGCTTGAGCGTATACCGGTGGTGCTAGACCAGGCACTATTTGCTAAGGCGACCGAAATAGCATGGAAAGATGTCGATCGATATGGAAGAATCGTGCTCATGATGGGGAACTTCCATACCATCTGTAACTTCATGTCGAGCATTGGGAAAATGTTTGGAGATGCAGGCCTTCGGGATGTAGCTGTTGAGTCAGGAGTAATCGCTGAAGGTTCCATCAACAGGGTTCTGGAAGGCAAGCAATACAACCGTGCTGTGCGACTCCACAAGTTGATGTACGAGGCACTAATGCGCATCATTTGGAAGGGCTTCCAGGTGTGGATAGAAAGCAATCATCCTGACAAGGAACCCCAGATTCGAAGCACTGACCTCAAAATTCGCAGCATCAAGGAGGATGTTTGCCACGAGACTCTCGCTGCTGCTCTCGATGATGATTCATGTGTACAGAGCTTTGACATGTTCGCGAAATACCTACATTTTCTGCGAACCAAACATGGAGACCTGGCTCGCTTCTGGATGATGTATATTGATATGGTAGAGACCCTGCTGGGGTTGATTCGTGCGGATAGAGAAGGCGACTGGATGCTTCACTTGGCTTGTGTCAGAAGAGTGATCCCTTGGTGTTTCGCAATGAACAAGGTGAACTATGCTAGATATCTACCAGTGTACTATGCACAGATGACGCAACTCCACGAAACATGCCCCGAGTTGTACAGGCATTTCAATCAAGGCTACTTCTCCGTACAGCTTAGACCAGGGAATCCATTTGCCAGAATCGCTGTTGATCAGACAACAGAAGAAACAGTAAACAAAGATACGCAAACAGCTGGAGGAACACGAGGTTTTAGTCTTCGACAAGGGGCTGTGTCACGATACTATCTAACTGCAGAAAATCGGGCTACTGCACTGAGGCAACTACGAGAAACTATCCTTGTGAATGGCAGCGACACATCTCACGCCAAGCACCCTGACTTGTCTACTTCTCGCATCAAACGTGATGAGTCTGGCGTCACAGCTATCTGTGATCTACTGGAAAATGACTGGACCAATCCATTCGCCGATGATCCGTCATGTCTTCTCAGTATATCTACCGGAGCGGCTGCGAGGGAGGACGTTTCTAATGACCTACTCAACACCCTGCAAAAGGGGGAAGCGGCGTATCAAAGCTTCCAGAAACGTCTTGAAGAGGGAACAGGCTTTCATGACACATTGAACAAGCTAAACTTGAAGACCTTTGGTAAGATCAAGCAGAAAGTTGTGAAGGGCACAAACAAGGAGATCGTCCTGAGAGCTGACAGACAACTGTTTGCCACCATGATACTCATCGCCAAGACAAGGAACCTCGACATGCAACTTGTCCTTTGTCACCCACTAGGGCCGTTACCATGGTCTTTGGCAAACGTTGATGGGTCAATGAAAAAAACGAACAAAGCTGCACTTGCGAAACACATGGAAGGTCTTGTGGAACCAGCCGAGAACGTTGACAAGCGAAGTGCAACAATAATTGATGCGATGGCTCTCATACAAAAGATGCATGGCGAGAACGACACGTTCGAAGAACTATCTGACCGCATCCTTGCTGCAGCGCTTCACGCTGGTCAAGGCAGTGAGCGCATCGATGTTGTCTTTGACACATACACAGAAGAATCCATCAAAGCAGCTGAGCGTGTGAACCGCGGTTCAAATGAAGGCATCAGTTTCAGCGAGATCAGACCCGCACACAAAATCATGAACTGGCGGCGTCTCCTTGCTTGCAGCCAGACAAAGGAGAAACTGGTTGTGTTTCTGGCGGAGTCGTGGAAACATGAAACAAATCGCGAAAAGCTAGGCAACAGAACACTGTATGTCACCTGTGGTGAAAAATGTCTGGTACTGACCCGCGATAGGTGGAAGTTGGTGCAAGCACTCGAATGTAGCCACGAGGAAGCAGACACGCGTATGTTTCTCCACGCAAAGCACGCCGCTACCCACTACAAGACGATCATCTTAGTGGCAGATGACACCGACGTTCTGATCATCAGTCTTCATCTCAGCAGAACCATCGATAGTCAGCTCTTCATCAGACGAGGAACAAAGGTTCGAGTCAGAATGATCGACGTTGGAAAGTTGGCTGCGGTATTGGGGTCTGGAGTTTGCAGTGCATTGCCAGGGCTTCATGCATGGAGCGGGTGTGACACTGTAAGTGCTCTGGCTAGCCAAGGAAAGATAAAGGCTTTGAAGCTTGTGCAAGCGAATGAGCTGTATCTTCAAGCATTCACAGATCTGGGATCTTCGTGGAATGTACCAACAGACGTCTTCAATAGCATTCAGGCCTTCACGTGTCAGCTGTACGCCAAGAACACGAAGATCGTCGGTGTTAATTCGCTCCGTTATCACATGTTCTGTGCAAAGAAGGGCCAGATCGAATCTGGACAATTGCCGCCTTGTGAAGACTCCTTGATGCAGCATACGCTTAGGGCCAACTATCAGGCGGCTATCTGGCGACGCAGCCTTGAAAACCTACCAGACGTCCCAACACCATCAGCAGGACATGGTTGGGAACTCGATGATGGCGGTTCGCTCACAATCCGATGGATGGTGGGTCTACCAGCTCCAGATGTCGTCTTGAATCTCATCTCATGCACATGCAGAAGGACGTGTCGACCGTCAGATTGCTCCTGCATACTGAATGGGTTGAAGTGCACTGTTGTGTGTAAGCTGCAGGGATGCTCCAACATGGTGCAGGATGATGCTATCGTGGCTCAGGATGCCAATGACTCTGATGGCGACTCTGATGATTAACTTTGTGTGCACTGTATATTGTATAGCATATGTTGTTCTCTATTATAATGCAGGCCAAATTGCCTGAAAATCTTTATAGACAGATAAACGGTTTAGCAAAATGTATAATTTGGAAGATCATACCGGTGTTATTTGACTAAAACATGACATGTTCAATGACATGCTTGCTTATTAGGAATATACATCGTATGGTGTTAAAATCAGCTCCATACGTCTTTCCAAACTCTAGTAATGAATAATTAATATAATTGGCGGCCATTTTGAAATCCAAGATGGCCACCAAAGTGCAGATTTCCTATGTAACAATTTCCGCCTGCTTATTAGATATCGTATGGTGTTAAAATCCTCTCCGTACGACATTCCTAACTTGCGTTATCGTCAGAATAGATAATGCCAGCGGCGGCCTAAGTCATTTTATGCCTCTTTACATTTATTTGTTGTAAACTCGTGGTGGATGATATGTTTTAGTTTTTGAGTTATTTTTATAGACAGATAAACGGTGTAGCACAATGCATAATTTGGAAAATCATACCAGTGTTGTTTCACTAAAAAAAGTACAAGTCTAATAATAAAATATTGAAAAATATATGATTTTTTTTCGATAATTGATTTTTATAATAATTAATCTAAAACAAAATGCTTCATATTATTTTTTATTTAGACGGTACACATCGGACGTATATTTAGTCGTCAACCACACATCGATAGCTAGTATAGAAGTCCAGATACACGTGCAACAATGTACCCCACCAAATGGGCATTTTCGAGCTGGGTGGTTTCAAAGATGGCGTCCATCCGGGCACTAAGCTACCGTTCTCAGATGTCCATCACACCTTTTCTGACACTTGAGACATTGGTCTAATGGAAAATCATAATGAGAATTACTCCCCCCGCCGGAGCATTACTTTTGGTCTGGCTCAAGGACTATGGGAAGGGATTTAAAAAGATCTCCAAACAAATTGAAATCAATAATTCGACTGTCTGGAAGATCATCTACAAGTGGGGAAGATTCCAAACAACTGCCAACTTGTTCAAGCCAGGCCGCCCCAGCAAGTTCAGCACGAGAGCAGACCGCAAGATGCTGAAAGAAGCCTCTAAGAACTCCAGAATGTCATCACGGGACATACAGGTAGCTCTTGCCACTGTTGATGTCAAAGTGCACGAGTCTACCATTAGAAAGAGGCTGCACAAATTTGATCTACATGGGAGGTGTGCCAGGAGGAAACCTATGCTGTCCAGAAAGAACATCAGGGCAAGACTAAAGTTTGCCATTGAACACCAAGGCAAGGACCAGCACTTCTGGAACAATGTGCTCTGGACAGATGAGTCAACGGTCAAGCTATTTGGCCACAGTACCAGAAGACATGTTTGGCAAAAACCAAAGACAGCATTTGACCACAAGAACCTGATACCAACTGCAAAGCATGGTGGTGGAAATATTATGGTTTGGGGCAGCTTTGCTGCATCAGGGCCTGGGCAGCTCACAATCATAGAATCCACTTTGAATTCTTCATTGTACCAGAGGGTGCTTGAGGATAATGTGAGGCCATCTGTCGGAAAGTTGACGCTCAACCGAAGGTGGACCTTGCAACATGACAATGACCCTAAACATACCAGTAAATCCACCAAGGAATGGCTGAAAAGAAAGAAATGGAGGGTTCTGGAATGGCCAAGTCAAAGCCCGGATCTAAATCCCATCAATATGTTGTGGGGGGATTTGAAACGAGCTGTGCATGCAAGAAACCCCTCAAACATCGCACAGCTGAAATTCTGCATGGAGGAGTGGGCAAAAAGTTCTCCCAGTCGATGTCAGAGACTGGTAGACAGTTATAAGAAACGCCTACTTGATGTTGTTTCTGCCAAAGGGGGCAATACCACCTATTAGAGCCAAGGGTGTACATACTTTTTCCACATGCGAAATTTGCATTTATGTTTGTTTAAATTATACAATGGACTACAAAATGTAAATGTTTCATGATATTTGTTATATTATATCACCTTTGTCGATCAATGTTGTTGAAATGAAGATCAAATAGCTGTATGTTGAAATCCGTTGAAAAAGTCAAAACTTTACATGAGGTGTACTTACTTTTTCACGTGACTGTATATATATATATATATATATATATATATATATATATATATATAGATATATATAGATATATATATATATATATCAAGAAAGAGAGAGAGAGACAGAGAGAGAGAGAGGGAGAGAGAGAGAGTGAGAGAGAGTGAGAGAGAGAGAGAGAGAGAGACACAGAGAGAGAGAGAGAGAGAGAGAGAGAGACCCTTCAAAAAGTATTCACTCACACCCCTTGACTTTTTCACATTTTGTTGTGACACAGCCTAAATTTAAAGTGGATTAAATTGAGATTTGTTTGTGAAAAAGGCACATGGTAGCATACTTGGAGTTTGCAAAAAGGCACGAGAAAGACTCTGAGAGAATGACGCAAAATATTCTGTGGTCTGACGAGATAAAAATTGAACTCTTTGGCTTGGATGCAAAGCGCTACATCTGGTGGAAACCGAGCACAGCTCATCACCCGTCTAACACCATCCCTACCATGAAGCATCATGCTATGGGAATGCTTTTCAGCGGCAGGGACTGGGAGACTTATAAGGATAGAGGGAACAATGAAAGGAGCCAAATGCAGGCAAATCCTTGAGAAGAACCTGCTTCAGAGTGCAAACAACCTTAGACTGCGGTGAAGATTTACATTCCAACAGGACAATGACCACAGGCATACAGTCAAAGCAACACTGGAATGGCTGCAGTACAACAACATGAAAGTCTTTAAGTGGCTCCGCCAAAGGCCAGACTTGAATCCCATTGATAATCTGTGGAAAGTCTTGAGGATTGCTGTTCACCGGACGCACCCCATCTAACCTGACAGATCTTGAGCAAATATGCAAGAAAGAATGGGAGTAATTCCCCCAAATACAGATGTGCAAAGCTGATACAGACATACCCAAGAAGACTAGAAGCTGTAATCGCTGCGAATGGCGCTTCTACGAAGCATTGACACATGGAGTTGAATACCGACAGTGCATTCAGAAAATATTCAGACCCCTTCACTTTTTTCACATTTTGTTATGTTGCAGCCTTATGCTGAATTCGTTTAAATTCTTTTTTTTCCCCTCATCAACCTACACTCAATACCCCATAATGACAATGAGAAAACAGGATTTTAGAAAATTTTGCAAATTTATTAAAAATAAAAAACTGAAATATCACTGACATACGTATTCAGACCCTTTGCTATGACACTTGAAATTTAGCTCAGGTGCCTCCCATTTCTCTTGATCATCTTTGAGATGTTTTTACACCTTGATTGGAGTCCACCTGTGGTAAATTCAATTGATTGGACATGATTTGGACAGGCACACACCTGTCTATATAAGGTCTCACAGCTGACAATGCATATCAGAGCAAAAACCAAGCCATGAGGTTGAAGGAACTGACTGCAGAGCTCAGAGACAGGATTGTGTCGAGGCACAGATCTGGGGAAGCCTACAAAAAAATCTCTGCTGCATTGAAGGTTCCCAAGAGCACAGTGGCCTCCATAATTCTTAAATGGAAGAAGTTTGGAACAACCAGGACTCTTCCTAGAGCTGGCCGCCTGGCCAAACTGAACAATCGGGGGAGAAAGGCCTTGGTAAGAGAGGTGACCAATAACCCGATGGTCACTGGCTGAGCTCCAGAGATCCTGTGTGGAGATGGGAGAAACTTCCAGAAGGACAACCATCACTGCAACACTCCACCGATCTGGGCTTTATGGCAGAGTGGCCAGACGGAAGCCAAACAGTTCAATCTTGATTTCATCAGACCACAGAATCTTGTTTCTCACAGTCTGAGAGTCCTTTAGCTGCTTTTTTGCAAACTCTAAGCAGGCTTTCATGTGTCTTTCACTGAGGAGAGGCTTCCGTCTGGCCACGTCTGGCGTAAACCAACGGCTTGTGTTCGACGAACGCCGTGAAGGGTCGGCCCTCCAGGAGGTGGCGGAAATGGCGAACGGCCAGGTGTAGACCGAGGAGCTCACGGTCAAACGTGCTATATTTGAGCTCGTTCGGCCGGAGCTGCCGGCTGAAAAAAGCGAGTGGCTGCCAAACCCCGTTCACCCATTGCTCATGTACGGCGCCCACCGCGTAGTCGGAGGCATCCGTGGTGAGGGCGATGGGAGCGTTGAGCACCGGGTGAGCGAGCAGTGTTGCGTCGGCGAGGGCCCGCTTTGAGCTTTGGAAGGCCGCGTCCATTGCTGCGGACCAGACGATGTCGTGCTTGGCCGGCTTGCCCCGGAGGGCTTCATAGAGGGGCCGCATGAGTTGAGCATCGCGGGGCACGAAGCGGTGATAGAAATTCACCATTCCCAGGAATTCCTGCAGGGCCTTTATGGAGCGGGGACGCGGAAACGTGGTGATGGCCTCGACCTTGGTTGGGAGCGGCACGGCCCCGTTCTTGGTGATGTGGTGGCCCAAAAAATCAACGGCCGTCGTGCCGAAGTGGCATTTGGCTGGGTTGACGATGAGGCCGTGCTCGCTGAGGCGCCCGAACAGTGTTCGGAGGTGGAGGAGGTGCTCGGCCCGGGACGTGCTGGCGATGAGGATGTCGTCCAGGTAAACGAAGAGGAACGGCAGGTCAAGCAGCACGCCGTCCATCAAGCGCTGGAACGCCTGAGCCGCGTTCTTGAGGCCAAACGGCATCCGTAGGAATTCGAATAAGCCGAACGGCGTGATGACGGCCGTTTTAGGGACGTCGGCCGCCCTGGCAGGTACCTGGTGATATCCCCGTATGAGATCGATTTTTGAAAAAATGACCCGTCCTGCCAGACGGGTGGAGAAGTCTTGGATGTGCGGGATCGGATACCTGTCGAGGGTGGTAGCGTCGTTAAGGCGGCGGTAGTCGCCACATGGGCGCCAGTCGCCCCCTGGTTTTGGGACGATGTGTAGTGGCGAAGCCCACGCGCTATCGGAGCGCCGCACGATGCCGAGGTGTTCCAAAGCGTCGAACTCGGCTTTGGCCACAGCGAGCTTGGCTGGGTCGAGGCGGCGGGCTCTGGCGTAGACCGGCAGGCCCGTGGTTGGTATGTGGTGCTCGATCCCATGTCGTACTGCGACGGCCGAAAACGTCGGCCGCGTGAGGGCTGGGAACTCCGTGAGCAGGCGAGCAAACTCGTTCGCCGCCGGGAGGGCGCATGCCAGCTCGGTCGGAGCGGAGCTGCTCAATGTGTATACCAGGGAGCTGAAGGTCACGGCGTTGATGAGGCGACGCCGTTGGACGTCCACCAGCAGTCCGTGTGCGCAGAGGAAGTCGGCGCCTAGCAGAGCCATGGGCACGCTGGCGGTTACAAAAGTCCAAGCAAAGCGTTGGCCGCCGAAGCAGAGGGTGACATTGCGCGGGCCGAAGGTGCGGATGGCCGATCCGTTGGCCGCAACCAAGGAGGGGCCGCAAACCGCGGACTGCCTGTCCTGATCGGAGGCGGGTATGACGCTCAGTTGGGCGCCGGTGTCGTACAGGAAGCGCCGTCCGGACGCTTTGTCCGTGATGAAAAGTAAATTGCCCGTGTGGCCGGCGCTCATGGCTGGTAATGAACGCCGGCCCGGCCGTTTCCCGGCCTGCCGAAGGTGCACGGGGGTCGGCATGTCCGGGCCTTCTGTCCGAACCTGGCATGATAGTAACACCATGCTTGGTCAGGTGGAGGCCCCGGTCGCCATGCTGGAGGTGGTCGGCTCAGCGTTGCGGCCGCCAATTGCGTCGGCAGTTCGGTCGTCGACCGTGCCGGGTGCTCGGGCGCCATGGGCGTTGCGTCGGACGGCGGTGGGCCCCAGGTCGCTGCTGCAATGCGTTGGCCTGCCGCGGAGATCTTGTCGGCTTCCTGGGCGAGGGCGCGGGGATCCGTGATCGTCGTGCTCGCCAGGGCGAGGCGTACCGGGCTAGGCAGCTGACGGAGGAACAGCTCCCGGAACAGGAATGCCGGAGAGTGCTCGCCGAGCAGCGAAAGCATGTAGTCCATTCGCTCGGACGGGCGCGTGTCGCCGAGCTCGGGCAGGTCGAGCAGGCGCCGTGCGTGTTCCGCCGATGGGAGGGCGAAAGCGTCGAGGAGGAGCTTTTTAATCGCGCCGTATTTGTCAGCGGCTGGCGGGCTCTCGAGGAGGCTCAGGGCGCGGGCCGCGGTGGCTGAACCGAGCGCTGCTACCACATGGTGGAAGCGGGTGTCGTCGGCCGTGATGCCTCGCAGGGCGAACAGGGAGTCCGCCTGGGCGAACCAAACCGCCGCGTGAGCCTCCCAGAAGGTAGGCAGTTTAAGGGCAACTGCCGTGTCCATGTCGGTAGGTCACCAATGAAGGAGCTGTGCTCCCACGTAGTCGGAAGAATGGACGCGACAAAAAGCTGGAATTCGTCCGAGTTTCTTTATTGTCACAAAACAACTCGGGTACTCTGAAAAGCCCGTTTATCAGGCAGCAATATATATACACACATTATCCTGGAGCGTTTGCCCAGGAAAGGCGAGAGGGGGCGTGGCCGGGCGTCTTGGCCGCGGCCTGGCAAGTCGAGGGCGGGCGTGGCCGGGCGTCCCGGCCGAGGCCTGGCAAGTTGAGCGCGGGCCTGCCCGGGCATCCTGGACGAGCCCGGCATGGTGATCGCTCCGCGTCCTTGGTAGGTGCAAGGCGATTGGGTAAACCCAGCGGTAGCCGCTACATATATATATATACAGTGGTACCTCGGCTTACGAGTGCCCCAACGTACGAGTTTTTCGGGATACGAGCCGTCGCTCGGGCGGTTTGTTGCTTTGGGATACGAGCCGAGATCCGATGTACGAGCTCAAAAAATTTATTTTTTTGAATTTTCCGGTTGTGGCTTCCGGTTCCGGTCACGCGGTTATCTTGCCGTGAAAGCATCTCTGCTTGGATATAAAACACGCAATCGTCGAAATACATGAGCGAGGAATCTCCTTGCTCCAGCCGGTGACGTCATCGGCAGGGATCCCCGCCTCCAGAGTGGCTGGTCACGTGACCGCCAAAGCGTGTCGCGCGTGCGGGTATAATGAGCTACACCTGTGGATCACGTGACCACGGAAGCACGCCTCGCTTGAGAGGCATGGCTTTCGGTTTGCGTTTTGCTTTATAAGGCGCGATAAATGGGCTTTTGAGTGTTAGCGGTTCATGGCGGTTCATGGCGGTTGACGGTTCATGACGGTTCATGACGGTTCATGGCGTTGACGGTCAAAAACCCATTACATCAATTTTACCAGGCACTGTACAGTAAGTACAGTGGACACCAAATGCACGGTGGAAGGCTAGAAGTAGAAGATCGTCCAAGACAAGTGAGAATAAGCCATACTTTGGAGGAGATGACGTCATTCGCTGGTCCGATAACCAAAGATGTGGTATAAAAAACCAGGTGAGCTAACAATGCAGCAATGAAGGAATTCGGCCAAGGCACCGGCACACAACGACCTACCTACATCGAAAGACTCAATGCCAATGGTGACAGAAGCCAAGACGGCCGGCTTAAACACCGCCGAAAGACCACGGTGTACCAACTTACGATGCAGAACATCTTGCACTTAATATGATGACAACAGGTGCCATCCTCTGACGTACCATTACAGGTACAGGTACAGTACACGTGAGCACAGAGCAAAAGTTCACTGAAACCGAGATTAAGAAAAAAGAAAAAACACCTCGTGGTCCGTGCTCGATATCCGAGTTTCAATCTTTTCAAACACATGATGCTCTCGGTCACGGTATCTCCTGCGAGCTGCTTCTCCTTCAACCACACAAACAACAACTTCTCCATATCTTCATGGATAGAGGTCCGGAGCTTTGAAATAATCGTAACGCCCTTGGCTGGCGTTATAGCCTTTATGGACTCCTTCTGCTTCAAAATCGTACATATCGTAGAAGGAGTACGATCGTACTGCCTCGCCAAGTCGACAACACGCACACCTCACCTGGCATGCTCTTCTCCTCTGCTTAATAAAACCAGTTTATTTCTTTACATTCTCTTGTATTATGTACAGTATATACGAGGTCGTGCTTGTTTATACATTATTTGTTATTTATAAAGTACATTTTTGTTATTTAAAAGCACCTAAAAAAAATTGGTGTTTTTTTTTTGAGGCTGGAACGGATTAATAGCATTTCAATGCATTTGAATGGGAAAATTTGCTTTGACTTACGAGCGATTTGGCTTACGAGCTCCGTCACGGAACGGATTAAACTCGTAAGCCGAGGTACCACTGTATATATATATATATATATATATATATATATATATATATATATATATATATATATATATATATATATATATATATATATATATTTATATATATATTTATATATATATATATACTACTGTGTTCAAAAAGTATCCAACCTTTATTTTTCGTGCGTAAAAAAAAAGAAGCTAGGGAGGCGTTGATTGGTGCACGTATGTAGGCGATCCTAATGCACACGCGTGAATTTTTTCACACCTGCAGAAGCTGTCATTCGACGGCAGACCGCCGATGAGTGAGGAAATGAAAGTGAGCGCCGTCGGATTTTCGTTTTTGACAAAATGACGGAAAAACTTGAACAACGCTACTGCATCAAATTTTGTGTGAAGCTTGGCGATTCCCAAGTGGAAACGATCCGCAAGATTCAACACCGTTCATTCCATTATGAAGGAGGATTTGGGCTTCAGGAGAATCTCAGCGAAGTTCGTACCAAAGCTGCTAACGATTGAGCTGAAGCAACTCCGTTTGGAGATCGCACAGGACATGCTGGAGACTGTGAACAGCGATCCCAGCTTCCTCAACACAGTGATCACTGGCGATGAGTCCTGGGTTTATGGGTACGACCCAGAAACGAAGTTGCAGTTTTGATGCAAGTTTGATGAAACACAAAATTTGATGCAGTAGCATTGTTCAAGTTTTTCCATCATTTTGTCAAAAACGAAAATCCGACGGCGCTCACTTAGTCGCCGAGCATCTATACAGCATCTATACATATATATACAGTCACGTGAAAAAGTAAGTACACCCCATGTAAAGTTGTGACTTTTTCAACATATTTCAACATGCAGCTATTTGATCTTCATTTCAACAATATTGATAGATAAAGGTGATATAATATAACAAATATCATGAAACATTTACATTTTGTTGTCCATTGTATAATTTAAACAAACATAAATGCAAATTTCGCATGTGGAAAAAGTAAGTACACCGCTACATTTATCACTACTTCAAATACCTAAATTTAGAATCAAGTGCACCAGCTCAGGTGCAAATGATTAGAACATCGTTAGAGAGGATCTTGGAGGAACCTGTCTTATTTAAACCTCAGACATTTAGTTTGGTTTACTCTTTGTTGAAGTGTGCGGCGTCACCATGCATAGATCAAAAGAGCTCTCTGAGGCCTTCAGAAAGAAGGTTATAGATGCCTACGAGTCTGGGAAGAAATTTGAAAAGATCTCCAAACAATTTGAAATCATTCATTCGACTGTCCGGAAGATCATCTACAAGTGGAAAAGATTCCAAACAACTGCCAACTTGTTCAGGCCAGGCCGCCACAGCAAGTTCAGCCCGAGAGCAGACCGCAAGATGCTGAAAGAAGTCTCTAAGAACCCCAGAATGTCGTCACGTGACCTAGAGGTAGCTCTTGCCACTGTTGTCAAAGTGCACGAGTCTACCATTAGAAAGAGGCTGCACAAATTTGATCTACATGGGAGGTGTGCCAGGAGGAAACCTTTGCTGTCCAGAAAGAACATCAGGGCAAGACTAAAGTTTGCCAATGAACACCGAGGCAAAGACCAGCACTTCTGGAACTATGTGCTCTGGACAGATGAGTCAAAGGTAGAGCGATTTGGCCACAGTACCAGAAGACATGTTTGGCGAAAACCAAAGACAGCATTTGACCACAAGAACCTGATACCAACTGTAAAACATGGTGGTGGAAATATTATGGTTTGGGGCAGTTTTGCTGCATCAGGGCCTGCGAAACTCACCATCATAGAATCCACTATGAATTCTTCATTGTACCAGAGGGTGCTTGAGGATAATGTGAGACCATCTGTCGGAAAGTTGAAGCTCAACCGAAGGTGGACCTTGCAACATGACAATGACCCTAAACATACCAGTAAATCCACCAAGGAATGGCTTAAAAGAAAGAAAAGGAGGGTTCTGGAATGGCCAAGTCAAAGCCCGGATCTAACACCCATCTAGATGTTGTGGGGGGATTTGAAACGAGCTGTGCATGCAAGAAACCCCTCAAGCATCGCACAGCTGAAAGAATTCTGCATGGAGGAGTGGGCAAAAATTTCTCCCAGTCGATGTCAGAGACTGGTAGACAATTATAAGAAACGCCTACTTGAGGTTGTTTCTGTCAAAGGGGGCAATACCACCTATGAGAGCCATGGGTGTACTTACTTTTCCACATGCGAAATTTGCATTTATGTTTATTTAAATTATACAATGGACTACAAAATGTAAATATTTCATGATATTTGTTATATTATATCACCTTTATCTTTCAATATTGTTGAAATGAAGATCAAATATCTGTATGTTGAAATATGTTGAAAAATTCAAAACTTTACATGGGGTGTACTTACTTTTTCACATGACTGTATACTGTATATATAAATATATATATATCATTTAGACAATTATCTGGTAATCACACTTTTAAAATTCCTCTGTTAATTTACTAACAGTGACGCTGACGGTAAGCCAACATCGGTAAGCATCGGTAAGCATCGGTAACAACATCGGTGGCATAATGGTTGAGCGCCGAGTCTGAGTCTGGGAGGTCAGTGGTTCAAATCCTGGCTGAGCCGTACCAAAGACTAAAACTGGTGCATGCTCCTTCTCCTTGCTCGACACTGCATTTAAAAATAATAGAGTATGGACAAACAACCATAGTGTCGACTTTGATGGGCCTAATGGCATCCTGTATTGAAGTTCCTTGTGAGGGAAGTTATATTATTATCTATATAATAATAGCGTAAGGACTCGACTTTGTTATCCCTTTTACGCTGCACCCAGTGACCCGATGTCCACGGCACTAATGGATTTACGATCTACGAACCGCGCTCTTTGTTTATCACGTACAGCCATACTCGAAAAATCTGAATTAGCCGACGTTGGGGCCCAAAAGCATCCGATTAACTGCCGATACGACGCCATCTTACGACGCCATCGTATTGGCGTCTGCTGGGCAAAGGCGAAGCAAGCCGTCCGCTCATTGGACAGGCGAAGGCGAAAGCAAGCCGTCCACTGAGTGGACAATCCAGAGCATGCATTTGTGCCGGTGTCGGCGATCGTTGTTCATATACGCACTCCTCATTCTCATCTTTCTTCCTAACTCTTACTTGGACAAGCAAATCCCCTATGCCATCCATAATGGTACACTCTATCCATACACCACATCCTCCCTTCCGTGGATGTTCCACGGGTTTCGGCTAGTTATTATTATTAACATTATCTCATGGAAACATAAGAGACACATTATCTCAATAGGTTTTATTAATGGATCTGGTTCAAAGTTCCTTCCTAGCCAGGTACCATTTTCTCGACCATGAAAAGCTGTGTGTGGAAGCTAAGGATACCTGTTCCGGTATTGTCTATTTTACAGTTTTTCCTAAATGTTGGTGTTATTTCACCGTTTTAATGTATTTACGCATTTTTTTCTGTGTGCCTATGCGTTTGCTTTTGTGCTGGGTATGCCCAGGCCGGGTGCTGGTGTACCTCTTTTGGGTGTGTACGGTTGTTTTTTTCCTGTGCAACACACACACACAGACAGACAGACAGACACACAAACACACACACACACACACACACACACACACACACACAACGCAACACGCATGGATGTGCACACATCACACAACACGTAAAAGCAAACAACAGTACCCAACACCAAACAACAACAATGCCCAACACCAAATAACAACAATGTTCAACATCAAAAAAACAACAACAATGCCCAACATGACCAACACACCTGCTGATGTAAGCCTGCTTGAAGTCAGCACGCATTGCAATGGCCTGTTGATACAGCTGGTCAGCCTCCTGGAGACGAGACTCGTTTGCACGAATTAATGAAGCAAGCTGCAGGTATACGTTGAGATGGTTTGGGGCAACACGTGCAGAATACCGCTTCCCTGGTACCACCTGTGCAGAAAAAAGCAGATCTTGAGAAAGTACCTATCAATTATTGCCAACATACATCCTCTGTTCTTTGCCTAGAAATAGATAGTGCAAAGAAAGCATATGATTGTGGTAACTTCTTCCCCTCTTATCCTCTTCAGAACTTAAAGGTCACCACCATCTTTCCAGGAACTACATCAATTTATCAGAACATGGTTATTGTTAAGGTCTGTCCAAGTTCTCATTTCTTGATCACATATCCTGTTAAATGTTCTTAGACTCATTCAGTACCATCATCATGAAGAGAACTCCATTCAATGGGCACATCAGTTGCATTATGTTTCGTTATGATATTTACTAACTGTTTTATATTGCAGGGCATTACATCAGCCAATAGTTGTAAAGCAGGACTGATTTATTACCTGACTCTACATCAGACTCTACCCCTACCATGACCCAACCCCAAAGTCCTTAAATTTCCAAATCAATGACCAGAATGCTTTTAGATACTCAAAATATGATCTATAATCAAATTTAGCAGCTTTTAATCAAAATAGGAAATAACTATTCCAAAAATTACTACTTACATAGCCTTCATAAAGCAATCCACATAGATTACAGGAAGTCATTATAAGAATAAAAAATGGACTATTAGGGTACTAATCTATTTCTCTTTGATGTCCACTGTGCACTTCAGCAGTAACACTGTAAATGTATGAAAATGAAAAATTTGAAAAATGATTTTTCAGGTTGAAATAAGAGAAACCATTTCAGTAATTACACAAAACCAAATTAGTGTAGTTTGCCAGTATAGATTGCAAAACCAAAGATTGCATTCTGATTCATTACCTAGGTGCAGCTCTATAGGTTTGATGCAACTGCAGACATAGGAGAGGAATTTGGAATATGGACGAACTCACCCATTATTATAATCACCCTGGCACACAATCACCCATTATTTTTGGAAGTCATGCGATAACTAGTTATCTCTGATCACAAAGCGAGCGCCATGGCTAAACCACCCCTGACCCACAGCGGTTTACCCTTGGCGATCGCCGTGACTGACCCATGGCCGCGAGCCAATGATGGCCATATTCCTTTCGGACTCCCATGTGACCTTGACCTTCAACATTTAGGGATAGCGTGTAAATTACTAAAAATTTGTCCCCCATCTACAAGCTATCCACAAAACTCAATGAAAATCGGAGGAATATTATTCAAATTGTGATTAAAATTTTTTTTTTTTAATTAGGTCACAATCTGAGAAAAGTAGGTCAAGGACACATCAAATATCAGGTGTACAACTTCAGTGCAGGTATAGTATGATGCAAGAACATCTTGGGAGGTCAAGCGGTCTTTGAGATTCCAATTGGCAAAATTGAGCAATTCAATTAAATTAATGGTTTTATTAACAAATCATCATAGCCAGAAGCTGAATTGTGAATGATTTACAATAAAAAATGAAAATCAAGATATTGAAAAAAAATTTTGCAATGATTGTAACAACATCTACAAATAAATAAAATGAATTAAAAAGTATTACTTATTTAGATTTAAAAAATACAAGTACATATGCCAGCATTTATAACATGAAAAACAAGGATCATTACAAAAATAGGTTGAAAAATAGGATGCAAAGCAACCCAGAGTAAACCCAATGACAAAGCAGCGTTTATTTTTTCAGAGCACCATTTGAACTTTAACTCGCAGGAACATGATGTAAATTAAGTGTAAATGTGCCTTACAATTATAAGTGTAAATGCAAGTATTACGTTAATGTAAGTTACCAAAATTAATGTAAGTGGAAAGGCAGCTATCTATAGAGGGCAATTTCGTTCAGATCGGACAAACTTTAGTCAAGTTATGGTGAAAAATGTTAAAATGTCTACAATTGGGTCATGCCCTTAAAATTAGGTCAAGGTCAAAAAAACATGTCAACCCCGCATACTTTGTATTCCCATTATTGAGGCAAAATTTCATTCTGAAATTCCTCAGACATTGGCAGAAAAATGAGAAAAACCTAAATGGCAGTTTAATGTTCCTAGGGGTGTAAGACCTTGACCTTTAACCTGGAGGGGTATGATGTTAATAAAGTGTAACTGCATCTTGCACTGGGGCGACTAGGCTATCTAGGGAGGGCAATTTTGTTCCTATCGGACAAACTTTCTTTGAGTTATGGTAAAAATGTTAAAATGACTATAAATTGGGTAATGACCTTAAAATTTCGTCAAGGTCAAAAATTATGTCAACACCGCGTACTTTCATTTTTGATGCAAAATTTAATTCCGAAAGTCCGAGCTGGCTCCGAGATACAGCTCGGAAATTGATAGTCTGGAGATTTGGAGTGTTGTGCGTGCAGGAATAATTTCTTTTTTCTGCATGTTGGTTTATTACTCCTGGGAGTGGGGGTGGAGGGGGGAGGGGGGTCTAAGAAACTTTGTGGTACCATTAAAAATTGGGGGCACTACCTGTGGAAACAAATCCTACAACAGCAATAAGCCTTCCTCCTATGCTATAGGCATAGGGGGAGGCTTATTTACATGCACAATAAAGTACTGGAGGATGACACTCAGAACGGTGGCTTATTATAGTCTCTAAAACGATGGCATGTTATATGAAGCAGTGCTGTAACCTGTAGACCACAAATATGACAGCTTGTACATTCCATTATTTTGTAAGTTAAACCTAGGCCACAAAACTCAAAGGTCAAAATTCAGTGACCCAATATGCATGATACTTATGAAACAATTTGTCACCATGAAAATGCACACTCTTTAAGCTGAATACTCAATAAAACAAAAAGGACTTTAGGTGAGCACTCTCAACAAACCAAATCCAACTAGAAAACATCTCAAAATGCAAAGCCCGTACGCATTCACATTGTATTCAGACTGCTTAGTCTTCTGTATGCTAAACATGACAAAAACAGTTGATGGTTTTAGTCGACCTTAACCTTTTGACCTCAAAAGCAATAGGCTTCAGTGACCCAATATGCAAATCCTGCTCAAATTTCAAGTCAATTGGATGGAAATTGATGATTTTATGCAACCTTGTCCTTTTGATCTAGAATTTTAAAAAAACAATCGGCTTCTAGCTTTTGATTGGTGAACCAATTCGGTGATCCAATATGCAAATTAATTAAATTTCAGGTCAATCGGATGAAAATGTATGATTTTATGCAACCTTGACCTTTGACCTCTTGATCTAAAAAAGCGGCTCCTATATTTTGATTAGTGAACTAATTCAGTGACCCAATATGCAAATTCTTAACATTTCAGGTCAATTGGATGAAAATTGACGATTTTATGTGATGCTGACCTTTGACCTTTTGACCAAATTATTAATTTGTCTTCTCCATATTCTCATAATAAAGCTTCGTTTAAAATTGGATGACAATAGCTCAGATGGTTAAAAAAAAGTTACGGCTTGAACACAGACACACACATACAAAAGTGATTTGCGAAACTCCGTTTCCCGCTGTATGGCGGACGGGCTAATAAACGGAATAGCAAAGAATATCAAGTTCATCTTCTTCTCCGCATTATAATTTTTAATATTACAATTTCTTCTTCTTTTTTTTTACTTTCGTGAGGGAACTGTTTTGGTATTTTCAAGTACAAATGCACAAAGTCCATTATTCCGTTTTTCTAAACTCGAAGTAAACTTTCTAAACCTGTAAATGGAAGAGAACACTTAAAGCTAAGGATGTGCAGATGTGGATGCTGAACCAAAAAGTGAGCTTCTATACTCTATAGTAACAGTGTCAATATGTAAGGCAACTAAGCAGAACAAGAAGAAAAGTAGCTTGTATACTGAACTGCCATGCCTGCTCCCCAACTTATCAAGTCACAGTCAGCTTTGGATACGCTGATTGGACCCCGTGATATCAAGACCTCACCTGTTACACATTATATTTACCCCACTGCAATAAATGGAATTTTTCCAGCACTCCCTCTATGTGTGTACAGTAACCATGCGAAACAATATTCAGCATTTATCTTCATAAAAATACTTGCTTCGAGTACTTTTCTGACTACCTAAACATGTAATACAGTTCTATTTTGCACCTGAAAGTGAGGCCTCAGTGTTGCCTACAAAGCTCAGTTGTCATAAAGCTCTGAGGAACTGGCACGCTCCCTACTATCCATCGCACCTCAAAGCCCTGCACACCTAGAACCACCTTTAGAGGCCATTTTTCCCCCGCAGAGCAGAGGTTGGCCTTTTTCGGGCACCTTGGTCCACTTTTGAAGCAATATATTAAGGTCGGATGCCTTTCCTGTCGCCAACCCTGTTTGTCGCCTCTTACGACACACACAGGGAATTACCAGTGAACTGGTACTCAATTTGCCGACCTCGGACGGATGACAGGCTGAGTCAACCACTCTGGCGTTAATTCAGCGATCGACCGGGATTCGAACCCAGGATCCTTGGATCCCAAGCCGGCACCCTAACCGCTAAGCCAACACCAGGCTTCGTGCAGACCTAGATATGTCTTAATATGCTACCTGAAGAGTTTAGTGTTGAGTGGAAAATGTAGAAAAGCAAGATGCTCCAAGGACTCTCGATCATCAATGATAAGAAACAAATTTAGACTTCACTTCTTCCATAAGCCTCAATCTCCATATAAAAAGGAGACTAGGAAAAATAAATGACCAATCAATCATTTTAAACTCTTAACTATGATGGTTAGGAAAAGAATGTCGAATGACCTCATGGTTCTTTTCTCGGTCCGACATCCTTCAAGTTCCTTCTCAGTATGGGCACTCACTCATAGCAAACTATAACCAGCAGCAATTTAATATCAACAATGATTCATGTTATACATTTGTTTACATGTGATTATAACAAACCTTGAAGCTATAGATTTAAGAACTTGATGCAAAGTTTGCATCCACCTTTGCATTAATTTGCGTGTTTAGATTAGAGCATGAGTTTGTGTGTTTCCATAATCACTACACATAGCTAGCAGGATAGCCTAAAAGTATCCGCACATGCCTCTGAGCTGGCTCATCCTTCAAATCTTGGTCCAACTATTAAGCTGTCATCCTGCCTGTTATTAACTATCATCCTGTCCATCTTAGATAGACCTTAAACTAGATGCTTGTGCCATCTGCTGGTATTAGTTATTGTATGTTAAAGTTCACATGGTGGCCTTCATGAAGAGTATGCGAGCTATCACCCACACTCTGAATAGATTGAAAAAAATCCTGCTCTGGCTGCTCGGAAGATAACAGCAAACCACCCAACATATAACCCTTGCCAATAACCTGTTTAGACAACACCAACACTCTCGAAAGAGCATAGTAAAATAGCCCTTCAATATATGGAAGGGTTATGTTCCTTAAAATCCCTCCCTTGTTAAGGAAATTTCCGTATATAGATTATTTTAACTATGTCATATACTGTAGCGGCTACCGCTGGGTTTTCACAATCGCCTTGCACCTATCAAGGACGCGGAGCGATCACCATGCCGGGCTCGTCCAGGACGCCCGGGCAGGCTCGCCCTCAACTTGCCAGGCCGCAGCCAGGACGCTGGGCCACGCCCCCTCTCGCCTTTCCTGGGCAAACGCTCCGGGATAATATGTATATATATTGCTGCCCGATAAACGGGCTTTTCAGAGTGCCTGAGTGTTTGGTTTGATTAAAGCAACTCGGATGAATTCCAGCTTTTTGTCGCGTCCATTCTTCCGATCGACGTGGGAGCCCCAGCTCCTTCATTGGTGACCTACCGACATGGACACGGCAGTCGCCCTTAAACTGCCTACCTTCTGGGAGGCTCACGCGGCGGTTTGGTTCGCACAGGCGGATTTCCTGTTCGCCCTGCGAGGCATCACGGCCGACGACACCCGCTTCCACCATGTGGTAGCAGCGCTCGGTTCGGCCACCGCGGCCCGCGCCCTGAGCCTCCTCGAGAGCCCGCCAGCCGCTGACAAATACGGCGCGATGAAGAAGCTTCTCCTCGACGCTTTCGCCCTCCCATCGGCGGAATGCGCACGGCGCCTGCTCGACCTGCCCGAGCTCGGCGACACGCGCCCTTCCGAGCGAATGGACTACATGCTTTCACTGCTCGGCGAGCACTCTCCGGCATTCCTGTTCCGGGAGCTGTTCCTCCGTCAGCTGCCTAACCCGGTACGCCTCGCCCTGGCAAGCACGACGATCACAGATCCCCGGGCCCTTGCCAGAGAAGCCGACAAGATCTCCGCCGCAGGACAGCGCATCGCAGCGGCGACATGGGACCCACCGCCGTCCGACGCAACACCCATGGCGCCCGAGCACCCGGCACGGTCGACGACCGAACTGCCGACGCAATTGGCGGCCGCTACACCGAGCCGACCACCTCCAGCACGACGACCGGGGCCTCCACCTGACCAAGCGTGATGTTACTATCATGCCAGGTTCGGACAGAAGGCCCGGACATGCCGACCCCCGTGCACCTTCGGCAGGCCGGGAAACGGCCGGGCCGGCGTTCATTACCAGCCATGAGCGCCGGCCACACGGGCAACTTACTGTTCATCATGGATAAAGCGTCCGGACGGCGCTTCCTGTGCGACACCGGCGCCCAACTGAGCGTCATATCCGCCTCTGACCAGGACAGGCAATCCGCGGTTTGCGGCCCCTCCTTGGTTGCGGCCAACGGATCGACCATCCGCACCTTCGGCCCGCGCAACGTCACCCTCTGCTTCGGCGGCCAACGCTTTGCTTGGACGTTTGTAACCGCAAACGTGCCCATGGCTCTGCTAGGCGCCGACTTCCTCTGCGCACACGGACTGCTGGTGGACGTCCAACGGCATCGTTTAATCAACGCCGAAACCTTCAGCTCCCTGGTATGCACATTGAGCAGCTCCGCGCCGACCGAGCTGGCATGCGCCGTCCCGGCGGCGAACGAGTTTGCTCGCCTGCTCACGGAGTTCCCGGCCCTCACGCGGCCGACGTTTTCGGCCGTCGCAGTACGGCATGGGATCGAGCACCACATACCAACCACGGGCCCGCCGGTCTATGCCAGGGCCCGCCGCCTCGACCCAGCCAAGCTCGCCGTGGCGAAGGCCGAATTCGACGCGTTGGAGCACCTCGGCATCGTGCGGCGCTCCGATAGCGCGTGGGCCTCGCCACTGCACATCGTGCCAAAGCCGGGGGGTGGATGGCGCCCGTGTGGCGACTACCGCCGTGTCAATGACGCTACCACCCCCGACAGGTACCCGATCCCGCATATCCAAGACTTCTCCGCCCGTCTGGCGGGACGGGTCATTTTTTCGAAAATTGATCTCATACGGGGATATCACCAGGTACCTGTCAGGGCGGCCGACGTCCCTAAAACGGCAGTCATCACGCCGTTCGGCTTATTCGAATTCTTGCGGATGCCGTTTGGTCTCAAGAACGTGGCTCAGGCGTTCCAGCGCTTGATGGACGGCGTGCTGCGTGACCTGCCGTTCCTTTTCGTTTACCTGGACGACATCCTCGTCGCCAGCACGTCCCGGGCCGAGCACCTCCTCCACCTCCGAACACTGTTCGGGCGCCTCAGCGAGCACGGCCTCATCGTCAACCCGGCCAAATGCCACTTCGGCACGACGGCCGTTGATTTTTTGAGCCACCACATCACCAAGAATGGGGCCGTGCCGCTGCCAACCAAGGTCGAGGCCATCACTACGTTCCCGCATCCCCGCACCATAAAGGCCCTGCAGGAATTCCTGGGAATGGTGAATTTTTATCACCGCTTCGTGCCCCGCGCTGCTCAACTCATGCGGCCCCTCTACGAATCCCTCCGGGGCAAGCCGGCCAAGCACGACATCGCCTGGTCCGCAGCAATGGATGCGGCCTTCCAAAGCTCAAAGCGGGCCCTCGCCGACACAACACTGCTCGCTCACCCGGTGCTCAACGCTCCCATCGCCCTCACCACGGATGCCTCCGACTACGCGGTGGGCGCCGTACATGAGCAATGGGTGAACGGGGTTTGGTAGCCACTCGCTTTTTTCAGCCGGCAGCTCCGGCCGAACGAGCTCAAATACAGCACGTTTGACCGGGAGCTCCTCGGTCTACACCTGGCCGTCCGCCATTTCCGCCACCTCGTGGAGAGCCGACCTTTCACGGCGTTCGTCGACCACAAGCCGTTGGTTTACGCCATGGCCAAGGTCACGGAGCCGTGGTCGGCCCGCCAACAGCGCCACCTCTCCGCCGTGTCGGAGTTTACCACGGACATCCGGCACGTCGCCGGCAAAAACAACACCGTGGCCGACTGTCTTTCCCGGGCCAGCGCGAATGCGGTCCACCCGGGGGTGGACTTTGCGCTTATGGCGGCAGACCAAACCACCGACACCACGGTGCAAGCCCTCCGGGCGGCGGACACGGGCCTCCGCCTGGCCGACATCCCCTTCGCGGACACTGTCCTGCTCTGCGACGTCTCCCAAGGCCAGCCTCGCCCCATCGTGCCCGTCACCTGGCAACGCCGCATCTTCGCCTCCCTCCACGGCCTTTCCCACCCGGGCCGGAAAGCTTCCCAGAAGCTGGTGTCGGCGCGATTCGTCTGGCACGGCCTTCGTCGGGACGTCCGCGATTGGACCAGCACCTGCACGGCCTGCCAACAGGCCAAGGTCCACCGACACACCCAGGCCCCGCTGGCACCTTTCACCGTGCCCGAACGACGTTTCGACCAGGTCAACGTGGATCTGGTGGGCCCCCTCCCCCCGTCACGGGGGTTCACACACCTGCTCACCATGGTGGACAGGACCACCAGGTGGCCGGAGGCCGTTCCCCTCGTCTCCACCACCACCGCCGACGTGGCGCAGGCTTTCATCGCCACCTGGGTCGCCCGCTTCGGCGCACCGGCGGACATCTCGTCAGACCACGGACCACAGTTCACCTCTGAGCTGTGGGGCGCGGTCGCCCGCAACCTGGGGGTCAAGCTCCACCGTACTACGGCCTACCACCCCCAAGCAAACGGGTTGTGCGAGCAATTCCACCGCTCCATGAAGGCCGCGCTCATGGCCGGCCTTCAAGACGGCGGTTGGGCCGACCGGCTGCCGTGGGTCCTTTTGGGCCTCCGCACGGCCCCCAAGGAGGACCTCCAGGCATCCACCGCCGAGCTTGTCTATGGCCAGGCGCTACGCGTCCCGGGCGAATTCGTGCCCGACGCTACCAGTCCCTGGTCCGCAGCTCACCAGCGCTCGGACCTCCAGGAGGCCGCCCGACGGTTTGCCCCCGTGCCAACATCCCACCACGGTGACCCCCAGTCCTACGTCCCCCCAGCACTTCGCACAGCGGAGTATGTTTTTGTGCGTCACGACGCACATCGGGGGCCACTCCGGCCGCCGTACGACGGGCCCTTCCGGGTGCTGCGACGGGACGACAAGTCGTTCGTCATCGACATCGGCGGCAGGTCGGACCGGATTGCGGTGGACCGCCTCAAGCCGGCGCACGTGGACGTCGACCACCCACCACGGGTGGCCCTTCCGCCGCGGCGAGGCCGCCCCCCGTCCACGGTGCCCCCCACTCGACCGCCCACCACCACACCGGACCCCCTCCCACGACCCGCCAGGGGTCGCTTCGGCCGGGTCATCAGGACCCCCCTCAAATTGACCCTGCCGGTGCAAGTCGATTCTGGGGGGACGTGTGTAGCGGCTACCGCTGGGTTTTCACAATCGCCTTGCACCTATCAAGGACGCGGAGCGATCACCATGCCGGGCTCATCCAGGACGCCCGGGCAGGCTCGCCCTCAACTTGCCAGGCCGCAGCCAGGACGCTGGGCCATGCCCCCTCTCGCCTTTCCTGGGCAAACGCTCCGGGATAATATGTATATATATTGCTGCCCGATAAACGGGCTTTTCAGAGTGCCTGAGTGTTTGGTTTGATTAAAGCAACTCGGATGAATTCCAGCTTTTTGTCGCGTCCATTCTTCCGATCGACGTGGGAGCCCCAGCTCCTTCAATACTCCCATTACATAAGTGGAGACAGGTTCCTATGGAACAAAATTTTAACTCCACGATGTAAAAAAAAAAAAAAAAGCATATTTATGCAACAACTATGCATTAGGACTGAGGGGTGGCAGGCTAGGAGGCATCAGGCTGTGGAGTGGCAGGCTAAGAGGTATCAGGATGTGGAGTAGCAGGGTAGGAGGCATCAGGCTGTGGAGTGGCAGGCTAGGAGGTTTCAGGTTGTGGAGTAGCAGGGTAGGAGGTATCAGGATGTGGAGTGGCAGGGTAGGAGGTATCAGGCTGTGCAGTGGCAGGCTAGGAGGTTTCAGGTTTCAGGATTATGGGTAGTGGGCAGGGCAGTGGCACATGTGACAGGGCAGTGGCAGAGTGGCAGAGTGTGACAGGCAGGGCAGTGGCAGAGTGGCAGTGGCAGGTAGTGGGCAGATTATGGGCAGGAGTGGCAGGGTAGGAGGTATCAGGCTGTGGAGTGGCAGGGTAGGAGGTATCAGGATGTGGAGTGTCAGGGTAGGAGGTATCAGGATGTGGAGTGGCAGGCTAGGAGGTATCAGACTGTGGAGTGGCAGGCCAGGAGGTATCAGGATGTGGAGTGGCAGGGTAGGAGGTATCAGGCTGTGGAGTGGCAGGGTAGGAGGTATCAGGCTGTGGAGTGGCAGGCTAGGAGGTATCAGGATGTGGAGTGGCAGGGTAGGAGGTATCAGGATGTGGAGTGGCATGGTAGGAGGTATCAGGATGTGGAGTGGCAGGCTAGGAGGTATCAGGCTGTGGAGTGGCAGGCTAGGAGGTATCAGGATGTGGAGTGGCAGGGTAGGAGGTATCAGGCTGTGGAGTGGCAGGGTAGGAGGTATCAGGCTGTGGAGTGGCAGGCTAGGAGGTATCAGGATGTGGAGTGGCAGGGTAGGAGGTATCAGGATGTGGAGTGGCAGGGTAGGAGGTATCAGGCTGTGGAGTGGCAGGCTCGGAGGTTTCAGGCTGTGGAGTGGCAGGCTATGAGGTATCAGGTTGTGGAGTGGCAGGGTAGGAGGTATCAGGCTGTGGAGTGGCAGGGTAGGAGGTATCAGGATGTGGAGTGGCAGGGTAGGAGGTATCAGGATGTGGAGTGGCAGGCTAGGAGGTATCAGGCTGTGGAGTGGCAGGCTAGGAGGTATCAGGATGTGGAGTGGCAGGGTAGGAGGTATCAGGCTGTGGAGTGGCAGGGTAGGAGGTATCAGGCTGTGGAGTGGCAGGCTAGGAGGTATCAGGATGTGGAGTGGCAGGGTAGGAGGTATCAGGCTCTGGAGTGGCAGGGTAGGAGGTATCAGGCTGTGGAGTGGCAGGCTAGGAGGTATCAGGATGTGGAGTGGCAGGGTAGGAGGTATCAGGCTGTGGAGTGGCAGGGTAGGAGGTATCAGGCTGTGGAGTGGCAGGCTAGGAGGTATCAGGATGTGGAGTGGCAGGGTAGGAGGTATCAGGCTGTGGAGTGGCAGGGTAGGAGGTATCAGGCTGTGGAGTGGCAGGGTAGGAGGTATCAGGCTGTGGAGTGGCAGGATAGGAGGTATCAGGCTGTGGAGTGGCAGGATAGGAGGTATCAGGTTGTGGAGTGGCAGGCTAGGAGGTATCAGGATGTGGAGTGGCAGGGTAAAAGGTATCAGGCTGTGGAGTGGCAGGGTAGGAGGTATCAGGCTGTGGAGTGGCAGGGTAGGAGGTATCAGGATGTGGAGTGGCAAGCTAGGAGGTATCAGGCTGTGGAGTGGCAGGCTAGGAGGTATCAGGATGTGGAGTGGCAGGGTAGGAGGTATCAGGCTGTGGAGTGGCAGGGTATGAGGTACCAGGCTGTGGAGTGGCAGGCTAGGAGGTATCAGGATGTGGAGTGGCAGGGTAGGAGGTATCAGGCTCTGGAGTGGCAGGGTAGGAGGTATCAGGCTGTGGAGTGGCAGGCTAGGAGGTATCAGGATGTGGAGTGGCAGGGTAGGAGGTATCAGGCTGTGGAGTGGCAGGGTAGGAGGTATCAGGCTGTGGAGTGGCAGGGTAGGAGGTATCAGGCTGTGGAGTGGCAGGATATGAGGTATCAGGCTGTGGAGTGGCAGGCTAGGAGGTATCAGGATGTGGAGTGGCAGGGTAAAAGGTATCAGGCTGTGGAGTGGCAGGGTAGGAGGTATCTGGCTGTAGAGTGGCAGGCTAGGAGGTATTAGGCTGTGGAGTGGCAGGGTAGGGGGTATCAGGCTGTGGAATGGCAGGCTTGTAGGTAGCAGGCTGAGGAGTGGCATGATTGGAGGTAGCAGGCTGAGGAGTGGCAGGTTTTGGAGGTAGCAGGTTGAGGAGTGGCAGGTTTTGGAGGTAGCAGGTTGAGGAGTGGCAGGCTTGGAGGTAGCAGGCTGTGGAGTGGCAGGCGTGTTGGTAGGAGGCTGACGCATGGCAGGATTGGTAAATATCAGGCTGAGGAGTGGCAGGCTAGGAGGTATCAGGCTGTGGAGTGGCAGGGTAGGAGGTATCAGGCTGTGGAGTGGCAGGCTTGGAGGTATCAGGCTGTGGAGTGGCAGGCTAGGAGGTATCAGGCTGTGGAGTGGCAGGGTAGGAGGTATCAGGATGTGGAGTGGCAGGGTAGGAGGTATCAGGCTGTGGAGTGGCAGGCTAGGAGGTATCAGGCTGTGGAGTGGCAGGGTAGGAGGTATCAGGCTGTGGAGTGCCAGGGTAGGAGGTATCAGGTTGTGGAGTGGCAGGGTAGGGGGTAGCAGGCTGAGGAGTGGCATGATTGGAGGTAGCAGGCTGAGGAGTGGCATGATTGGAGGTAGCAGGCTGAGGAGCGGCAGGTTTTGGAGGTAGCAGGTTGAGGAGTGGCAGGTTTTGGAGGTAGCAGGTTGAGGAGTGGCAGGCTTGGAGGTAGCAGGCTGTGGAGTGGCAGGCATGTTGGTAGGAGGCTGAGGCGTGGCAGGATTGGTAAATATCAGGCTGAGGAGTGGCATGATTGGAGGTAGCAGGCTGAGGAGTGGCATGATTGGAGGTAGCAGTATAAGGGGTGGCGGGCTTTGAGGTAGCAGGCTGACAAGTGGCAAGATTGGAGGTAGCAGGATGAGGAGTGGCAGGCTTGGAGGTAGCAGGCTGTGGAGTGGCAGCCTTGGAGGCAGTGGCTGAGGAGTGGCAGCCTTGGAGGTAGCAGGCTGAAGAGTGGCAGGCGTGTTGGTAGGAGGCTGAGGCGTGGCAGGATTGGTAAGTATCAGGCTGAGGAGTGGCAGGCTTGTAGGTAGCAGTATAAGGGGTGGCAGGCTTTGAGGTAGCAGGCTGACAAGTGGCAAGATTGGAGGTAGCAGGATGAGGAGTGGCAGGCTTGTAGGTAGCAGGCTGAGGAGAGGCAGGCATTGGAGGTAGCAGGCTGAGGTGCCGCAGGCTTGGTGGCTATATCCCAGGAAGTACCAACCCCATAATCTTTCTTGGAGAAATAGGCATGCAAGGTCGAATGCTTTGCACATTGCTCATTTTCCTTGTAGAGCTCCCTGTAGCAGTTAACTGAATCATTGGCTTGCCTGACTAATCTGAGGCTTCTCTCTCTGGAAGGATTGTTGTGAGTGAAGATCTCGAGTCCCGCTTCTATGAGAGTGAAAGCTTCTGTCCATGAGAGTGAAAATTACGATAGGTTACGCTATCATGGTTTATATATTTGCAGTAAGGATTGCTGGTAATTGGGATGATTTATAGTTCTAACTAGAACAGCACTCGGGAGAGAGCATAATTCCGCCGGGCTGGACAGTTTATGTTTTGTATCCCACTGATAGGCTGGAACTGGATTCGGACCTGAACCAAAATCTAATGGGCTTGTTTTTGTCACCTAACCAACTCATTCACCAATTTTTGTCATAATCCGTCCACAACCTTTTGAAATATCATGCTATATATCGTTTTTGGCCCTATCGCTCAATGGTGAAGAATTACTTATAAAATTTAAAAATCCTCATATCCAGATCTGTATTCGAATCTTCACCAAAACAGAATCAATTCTTCCTTGTCACACATCCAACCTGTCCACCAAGTTTCATCCAAATCCGTCCACAAGTTTTTGAGATATCCTGTTCAAAAATAGACAAACAAAGAAACAGACAGACAGGGGTGAAAACATAATCTCCACCCACCTTCGTTGTTGGAGGTAATTACAGTAATCTGCAGAGAATAACTGCTTAAAACTAGAGTTGAAACCGCAGTAATAAATGTAGTAAAGGGATGCTATTTTCCCTGGGTACACATAATATATCTTTTCTGTTATAGCGCTTCTTACTTCCTCCATATGTCGAAATGTAATCCCTAATTACTCATTTCCATTATAGCAAATTTCCGGATATTGAATGTCCCTGTAATCGAGGGATTAGTGTACATTGATGATTATGACGGCGTGGATAACATTGAGGATTGCATATCCTCCATTTGCCTTGTTCGCTTTCACAATAATTTTTTCAAACTCCCGTTTAAAGACAATTTTGAAAAATACCGTACACAGAACATAGAATAAAGTGCATATGATATGAAGCTGCTGTGTGACGGGTCCGCACAGTTTTGTGTCTGATACAACTTCTGTTCTACTGTATTCTTTACACAAATCCTAACTTTAATCTTAGTAATAATAATACAAGATAAAGGCTTATGGAAGAGCGAGGTGGTCGTCATCTACCGTGGGTTAGCATAATTTCTTCCAGAAGCACAGCAGTTATGGCAGAAATGTGTAATTTGGCCAGGATACCCACGATAGCTCGTCTACTCTTCGTGAAGGACACCATCGGATTTTTAAAGTCTACCGACTAATGCGAGTAGATGAGACGCGCAGGTTTAGTCTCCATCCGACGGACGGCACACGTTATTGATGCCTTGCACTGCGAGTGAAACACCAGGGTGACAGTTTATAGCTGGGTCAAGATTCAAACCCAGGCTAGATTGCTCAGAAGTGAGTGCGCATACCTCCACGCCATACTTACAACCTGAAGAGCGAAGTGACCGAGGGGGACAAAAAGGTAATGGAACTGACCGTGAGGCAGTGGTTATTGATGTGTCCTCAAAATGTTGTTAGTGTTGCTCCATTGAAGTGTTCTCCTTCCAAGTAACGCTCCTCCAAATTCATTGCTATTGTTGTGTTTTATGCTATACAGTATACATGTGCCTTGGCTGTGTACTTGCAAAAAAAAGAAAAGAAAAGGGGGGATGTGCACTTGCAATAGAAATGAATCACTAAAATGATGGTACAATTAATTAGATGCTGGACTAATTTTACAATGCCACTTCACTCGATCATAAGAGTACGTCATTGTGTCAGTACCCCCAGGTAAATGTCAAATTCCTGCTTGAACTTGCAGCTCCTTGCAAGAGTAGCAACCTTTTGGGTCGGTTGGTGCTCAGCCATAGAAATGTTCATTACTTATGGGCACCCAGCCACGCCATAAAGGAGAATGAGACTTTGATAAAGATTTCATTCTAAGAAACCACCTACTGTCTTTCTTACTGATAATGTTATAGAAAATTCAAGTCAGCTTTTCATCTTTACACATCAGAAAGACTTGTAAATGGTGTTACAGAAGGGCCTGCCAACATAAAGACAATGTGCCAAGGATGCTTTGTGCAGACAGAGGGTATAAGGGTGGGTAGACAAGGCAATGTTCAGAATCATAATAGCATTCTTTGCCAACTTTGTGGCTACAAAGCAAAGGCTCTGTTCATCCCAGTGGAAATAGTGCCAGCAGCACAGCAATTGAAGCTCAAAGTCATGGATGGCAACGCCAACCGCTGGCACACGTCCACAGCACGTGACGATTGCGGGCTATGTGAAAAAAGCAAGCACGTACGCATAGTGCGCAACTCGTTGTTAACGGTCCAGCATATGGGTGGTTTGGCTATTCTTTCCTTGCCAAGCTGTCACAGAAAGCAGGTGGTGGATTTTCACACGGGTAGTTCCGCCCTCACTCAACACAAGTCGGACAGTTTTGGCAACGCATTCTGCCCTATCATGTACCTTTGTGGGTGTGACATTCTGGAAAGATGAAACACCAATGTTATGGTGATATCAAGCAGAGCATACCTGTGGCATCAGAGATTTTGCCATTCTGTAAGCAGCCTCTGCTTCTTTTGTCTGGTTCAGAGTTTTGTATGTCCTACCCACATTCATGTGTGCTCCAACATCATCTGCAGACAGAGCATATGGATCAGAGATATGCTGTGCCAATTGTGGATATCTCCATCAGAGTACCAAATCTCATTCCAGTTTTTAAAAAACATCTTTGCTGTGCATTTCAATAATAACGTTGCAGCCACTAAACTACCTTCTTAACCAATGTGATACAACATATTGAAGCAAGTATAAGAGTCATGTTTCACTTTTGGAAACCTCAAGCACAGTAAATGCTGCTTGAGGGCACATAACACAGCTTTCCCATCTTACAAAGCTGAGAACGCAAGATACAAGAAAAGCAAACAAACAACATATTTGTCTCTCTTGATCTTTTGTTCCTCGTTATTCTGCTCTACAATTAGCCTTCATACTGACAGTGGTCTGCAAAAGTATTCACCCCCCTCCAAAGGTTTCACATTTTGATGCCACCTGAGCTCATCTCGTGATGCTTTCAAATCAAACTTAATATATAGAGTCTTCACCAACTACTCCAAAGTGATAAAGCGTAAAAAAGATAAAATGTGAATATGTTAGATTAACAGAGAAAAATCAGATGATTATCAGTTGCCTAACGATTCAAACCCTTTGCCTAATAAACCTTAAATCACTTTGGCAGCGAATTATTTGTTTGAAAGGTTACAAAATACTACTACTACTTGTTTATACATAATGTTTATCAGACAATCACAAACAAAACACCAAAAATAAACCAGAGCGACAAAGAACAAAGTTACTTTGTCAGATTTGCCCAAACACCTCTGTCAGCTGCGGCGGATTTCAGTTCGTCCGTAAGTAGCCCAGTGTCCCTGCAGACAATATTCATCAATGTCAGGTTCAGCAGAGCAACTCTCCTTTCTGATGCTTCCAAAGTAGGATGTTATTTGCTGCTTTTTCATCGTGCCGGAGGACATGACCCACCAATCGCAAGCGCCTCATCCTCACAACATCAGAAATTTTGGCAAATTACCAAATAGTTCAATGTTTGTGATGTGGTCTTGCCAACGGATGTTGAGTGTTTTATGGAGGAGCTTGGTGTAGTTGCCATCTGTTTTACGCGTCATGCTACTAGTCAGCATCCACGACTAACACCCATACAGTAAGATTGATTCAACTGTCGCTTTACATAGCCGGATGTTGGTGCTTCGTTTCAGCGCCAAACTTTCTCAAGCTTGTTTGCTGCTGCCCACACCTGTCCAATGCGGCAGCTGATGTCATAGTGTTAGTAGATGAGCCCAGGTATTTGAAGTCTTCAACTATCTCGAGCACTTCACCATTTACTGCCCTGAGAGTTCGTTGTTCATTCGGTCGACAATGTATGTGCATGTACTTTTTGAGGCGTTGACAAGAAGACCGACTTTGCTGGCTGCATCTTCGATTCTTGATATGATGTCATGCACATCTTGTAGGGAATCAGCAGCTACAGCGATGTCATCAGCGTAGTCGAGGTCAGATAGTTTCTGAGCAGGGTGTCTTCTGGTCATGCGGCGTTGCAGTGTGACACCATGTTCCTCCGTCAATGTGGTACGCATCACATAGTCAAGCACCATAATGAATAAGAAAGGTGCAAGAGGGTCACCTTGCAGCACTCCCGCAGTGACGTCAAATACCCGAGTTGGCCCATCAGGTGTGAGGACAACAGCAGAAGTGCAATTATAGATCTCCTTGATCTCGTTTGTTATCTTCGGGTGGTATACCATAGGCATGTAGTATTTTGAACATAGCGTCTCTGTCTATTGGGACAAACGCTTTTGAAAGCCGACAAATAACAACACAAGCTCCCTGTCGAGCTTGCTGTTCCTTGCTTCTTCAAGCAGCCTTCGCAGTACAATAATCTGACCAGCTGTAGATCGGCTTTGTCTGAAGCCATTTTGGTTAAAGTGGAGCAGTGGGTCAATGATTGGTCAAATGCGATTGAGCAACATTTTGGTGTAAATTTTGGCTGCGGTTTGTGTCAAGCTGATTCCACGATAGTTTGTGGGAAATGCCAAATTACCTTGTGAATGGGAGCTATTCCAGCTTCACCTTATTGACTAGGATGACCTCCATTAAATGTTCTGTTGCAGAAGTGTAACAATATAGGCTTCACATCAGGCAGTTTCCAAGTTTCGACTCCGAGGCCATCCATGCCCGGTGCTTTATCGCAGTTCATTTGACCTAAAGCTGCATCCAGTTCTTCCATTGAGAAAGGATCCGCCGAGAAGATCTCTTGGTGAGTGTCAACGACTTTTGTTATGTCCAATACTTCTTCTGGAGCTATTTCTGGAGCTGCAACAGCGAGAAGGTTTGAGAAATGCTGGTGCCACGCTGAGAGTCGATCTTCACACTGCAGCGTGGGTATGTTGGACGATTTTCCTGAAAGATATTTTACGAGTTTCCAAGTATCAGCATCTCGCAGATTAGTGTTTTCGACAGTCGATATGACGTTGTTGTAATGAGCATCTAGTGCTGCATCATATGTATCACAAAGTTGTCTTTGTGCTGCATGTAATTGCACATGTTAGACTTGATCAAGTACGCCACGTGCAGCTCTTACTTGTGCAGAGTTCCGCACCGACAGAGAACTTCGGGTTCGGTGGAAGACGAGTTCTGCCTTCTTCTGTGCATATGTCAACAAACTTCATGTAAGACTGCTCTTCAGGTGTAGTTTCTCTCCACCTTCTGGATATAGCATCATTCATGTCCATTTTCAAGATGTTGTTGTAACGCATTGCTCCCCAGTACATTGTCTTGCGCTTCACCACCGTTTACAAAATAAGTGTCACAGATGTCACCTGATTGTAATCAGTGGTATAACTTTAAAATGTAAGCTCCTCCACTTCTCTACGGGGATTTTAAGGTGTAACTCACTTGGTCAACCAATAAGGCAAACATGACGACCAAGAAGTTTTCCAAAGAAGTCAGACATAATGTGGTGAAGTTCAGGTGAGGGTTATAAGAAGATTTCAAAGTCACTCATTATCCCTTTGAGTATGGTGAAATCCATCATTAAGAAGTGGAAGATGTATCATACCACCCAGATCTACCCAGATTAGGTCATCCATCCAAACTCAGCAGCCAGGCAAGCAGGACACTTGTTCGGGATGTCACTGTAAATCCAACAATTACTTTGAAATCTCTGCAAGGCTCTAAAACCACCATGAAGCAGCTCGCACATATTATTTCATATATATACATATACACAGTAGATTGGGGTCAGTGTTCATCAATCAATATTATCCCGTTTCCTTCACAAGGCTGGTCTCTATGGACAGGTGGAAAGAAAAGACGCAACTAAAACTGAAGGACGCATCTAAAACCATTACTGAAAAAGATGCAGCTAAAATCTCACATGGAGTTTGTGAAAAAGAATCTTATTGATACTACATCATGTGGAGAAACGTTTTGTGGTCAGGCAAGACAAAAATTGAACTTTCTGGTATAAATTTAAAGCATTATATTTGGCACAAGCCTAACACTGCACATCACTCAGTCAACACAACACCATCACCACTGTCAAGTATGGCGGTGGCAGCATCATCATGTTATGGGGCTGCTTTTCATCAGCATGGGATGTTACGATAGAAACATCAAGCATGTTAGGATAGAAGAGGCAATGGCTTGCAAAGTACAGGAGAATCGTTGATGAAAACTTGCTTGAGTCAGTCATGAATCTAAGACTGGGTAGGAGATTCACATTTCAGCAGGACAATGATCCAAAACACAAAGCTAAAGCCACTCTGGAGTGGCTGAATAAGAAGAAAATAAATGTTCTTGAGTGGCCCAGTCAAAGTCCTGACTTGAACCCAATTGAATATTTATGACGAGACTTTAAGACTGCAGTCTATCGAAGATCCCCATCAAACTTGACAGAACTAGGGCAATTTTCACCTGAAGAATGGGCAAAGATTTCACCATCGCACTGTGCAAAGCTGGTAGAGATCTACCCACAAAGACTTGTAGCAGTCATTGCTGCAAAAGGTGCTTCAAACGAGTACTAACTGAAGGGGCTGAATACTTTTGCAACCAGTGAATTTTGATTTGTACACGTTTTTTACAGGTATTCCTCCTGACATGTAACCTCCTTCAACTATAACAGTGTTTAGTTTGATCTCTTCAGTTATGAATAGACAGTTATCACCTGGTGTTGGCCTAATGGTTAGGGCGGCAGGCTTAGGACCCGAAGGTCCTGAGTTCGAATCCCGTTGCATTAACGCCAGGTGGGGTTGACTCAGCCTGTCATCCTTCCGAGGTCGGCAAAATGAAGACCAGATAACTGGTTATAGAGAGGCATTGCATCAGCAGCAGACGTGCCCACAGAAAAATGATGCAACCAGCAGCAGGGTGGCTGCACATGAACCACCCACCAATAGAACAGCTGATATGGAAAAACTGTTTCTACATAATTCATCGAAATGTGGCATTATTGGTAGGGGGATGAATACTTTTGCAAGCCACTGCATATCAAAACTGATTTTTTTTTTTAACCATCAGGGAGAGATCCCTGCTGTCTCCTTGCCATTTGCTTTAGAAAAAGTAAATATTTGATGGAACCCCAATAGGCCGCATTCATATTAAACTGGAGTAAATCAGTGGCAAAAAAACTGCAGAAATGGGGATTATTTAAATGGATTAATAAATCCTGTTTTATATTGTTACGTTTGTGGGGGTAGGTAATGACATACCTTAGTGAAGTCAGGATTGTGTAAATTAGCATGGACCGTGTGACGCGAAGAAGAAGCCCACCTCGATGTAACCAAGTAGTGAATCTGCATAGAATAAGATCGTATATGTGTCTCCATACGAGGGGGGGAGCTATGCTAATTAGGTAGGGCTTAAGGATAATCCACAGTGTGTAATTGCCCCTGTGATTTTTCCCTTCTGTTGCATTTCATCAAAACTTGTACATTTTGACCGTTTGCACATTTTGATTCACCTTCCCCCATTGTTCCCCTTGCGTTCACCCTCCCTTCCCCCAACCATTGGAGCCCTTGGAGCCCCTCCCCCCATTTATCATGGTCCCACCTATGCCTTGTAAAATAGCCTATAAATAAATCCTTTGTTGACATTTTCCTTTCAATCTGTTAGTGTATGTCTTTTCTCTTATTAGTCCCCTACCGGTGTACACCGGAGGGGACTATAGGTCTTCCCTATAGGCACGCCTTCCCTCCGTCTGTCAGTCCGTCAGTCCGTCCGTCAGTCCGTCAGTCCGTCAGTCCGTCAGTCCGTCAGTCTGTCTGTCAGTCTATCAGTCCGTCAGTCCGTCAGTCAGTCAGTCAGTACGTCACGCAAAGAACAGTTTTCCGGACTTTTTTTCTAAACGCTTAAAGCTAATGATTTCAAACTTGGCACATGGTTTCCTCATGATAAGTTACAGATCGAGTTCGAACTTCACGACGTTTCGATCATTTTTGACAAAGTTATGGCACTTTGAACTTTGGGAATTCTGATAATTCTGACGCTCCTTAACTCAGTGCCATTTTAAGTTTTAATTTCCTTTAAAAACCAATCTCTCTGCAATAATAGGACCGATTGAGATCAAATTTTCACGGTAGGGGGGACTCGGTCTGTAGAATATTTTAATGGTAATTATGACGTCACAGGTCACGTGGGTACGGCCGCCATATTGTTTTTCGTGAAAACACGAAAACCCCTTTTTCTCTGCAACGGCTGAACAGATCGAGGCCAAACTTTGCAGGCAGAGTCGCATACTCATGACGAACAAAATAGTCAGCGAGCATGACGTCATGCGTCACATGGTTTCAGACTTATGACGTTTTAAAGCATCAACCTTTAAAACCGAGCTCCTCCGTCATTGTTGATCCAATCGAGGGGAAACTTCACAGATCTGTTCAGCATGTCAGTCTACTAAAATGTCGTTTTGGAATTTGCGATAGGGCACGTGGTTTGGCAGATATCATTAATTAAACGCAAATATTTAAAATAATGGATATCTCTTGTTTATTCTAGAGATCTCCCCAAGCCGCACCGCGCACCCTCAGCCTCGTCTCGCAAACGTCAAAAGCGCGACACAGCGCGCGCTTTCTGGAGGGGCGGAGCCAAGCCGAGCAACATATATATATATACACATCGATCGTTGATCGTGAACCGGAAAATATAATAAATTACTGATATTTAGCGACTCGAAAGGTTCTTTATCAACAACTTCCCAGGTATCAAAATTTCCTTCCCAGGTCTTATTCGTTTATTTGTTGTTCTTAATTGTTCGTTCGTTCTTCGTTCGCGATCACGCGATCATGTGGTTAGAAATGTATAATCTCTCCCCTGAACAACTATTTTCTCTCATATATTATAACACCCTTTTCTTCTTTTCCGACAAAAGGATGCTTTCGTCTTGCTCACCAAATCTATTCATTCCAAAAAATATATATATAATACCATCTCTTACAGTTCCTCCTTTCTACATTCCCTAAACTATCCAGAACTCCAACCCTCCTCCAGTGTCCTCAAACGTATTTTTGACTCGAAGGTCTCAAACTCATTTTGCAAAAAATGTTCGTTTCCCATGAATCGTACACTTTTCAAAATCCAATCTCACCCCTCCCCTCCAAATCCTCCCCATCACCCATCCCTTTCAAATCTCCCCCCTTGCCCCTTCCCTCCCCTCCCTCCTAAACTCCCCCCACACCCCTCCCCTCCGAGACTCTCCCTCGCTCCTCCCCTCCTAGACTCCCCTCTCACCACTCCTCCTCAAAGCATCCTCCCTGCTTCTTCCCCCTTCCAACTTTCACCTTCATCTCCCCCAACCTTCTGCCTCGCTCTTCCCCCACCTCAAATAACACCTCACTGTGCCTCACCCAATCTCCATCAAACCTTTTGTCCGCCCCATTCTTCCCTTTCTCCAAGCTATTCTGAAATCTCTGAAATCTCTGACACACCTTCAACAGCTCTCCCTACCTCTTCCTCCTCTTCCACATCTTACCCTACCCCTCCCCCCCCTGTTCTGGACCCGATGCTCCCCCTTCCTCTTCATTAACGGTATGGACCTCAAACATCCGGGGCCTTCGCTCAAACTTGACTGACCTCTCCATACAGGTTGCTTCTGACAAACCAGATGTGAGCTGCTTAACAGAAACTTTCCTCCTTCATGATGTCTCTGATGCCTTGGTATCTCTCCCAGGTTACTCCCTCCTCCGGTTTGATAGACCTGAGCCTCGTCCTGGAGGTGGGGTTGCTATCTTTATAAAAAACTCTTTTCCTCACTCGCCCTCCACTGCCCTCTCTCCACCTCACCCCCAGGAATACCTTTGGCTACGGCTTCCCCTTCGCTCCCACCTTTTGCTCATATGTGTGTTGTACAGTCCACCAACCAGCGATGACTCCATCTACATCTCGCTGTCTGATAATATGGACCAACTTCTATCTACCCATCCCAACTCTCTCTTCCTCATATGTGGTGATTTCAATTGTCACCATGCCAGTTGGCTGGGTGTGGGTACCTCTCTCACCAGCCATGGCTCTTCAGCAAAGGACTTCTGCGACTCACTGGGACTGACACAATCTGTCAATTTCCCGACCCGGATCTCAGTCAACGGAGCATCTTCTCTTCTGGATTTGGTTATGACAAACTTCCCTGAAAATGTCTGCTGCTCTTCTTCTGCTCCAATCGGCTCATCTGATCATGTGCTTGTCAAAGTGGACATCTCTCTGACCATTCTCAGAGAGCCTCCTCAGCGTCGATGAGTCTGGCATTTCACTCAGGCCAACTGGCACGGTCTTCAAGCAGCCATCAATCATCTGGACGGGTCTCCCATCTCTACCGCCTCTGACATCAACTCATCCTGGGAATTCTTTCAAAGTAAATTGCTCTCTCTCATGCACAGATTTATCCCATCTCGTCTTCAGTTGTCATACCCTTCCTCCCGTCCATGGTACACGGAATCTTGTGGTGAGGCTGTTGCCCTGAAACAACTTGCTTTCGTCTCCTGGAAAGCAAATCCAACGGAAGGAAATCTCATTTCCTTTCACAAAGCCCGAAACAAGTGTGTGTCCACCCTCAGGAGAGCCAGGAAACAATATCTCACCGTTCTCAAGACCGAACTCTCTTATCTGTCTCCCTCTTCCAAATCCTGGTGGCGTCTGGTCAAATCTGTTTCTGGTGTTTGTTCCCCCTCCATCCCCTCCCTCACCTCAAACGGCTTAACGGCTGACTCCGCACGTGAAAAAGCCGAATGCCTCAACTCTGTGTTTGCCTCTAAATCTTGTGTCCCAAACCCATCCCTCTCTGTACCCACCGTACCCAGTCGTACCCAGCTGCTCCTGGACTCTGTGTCCTTTCCTCCTGACAAGGTGGAAAAGTTTCTGTCAACCCTCGACTCTGATTCTGCAACTGGTCCTGACGGCATCAGCCCACGGGTCCTAAAATCATGTTCTTCCGCTCTTTCACTCCCTCTTTCTGTTCTCCTCACCCTCTCTTTTGCTCAAGGTCATCTGCCATCTGCTTGGAAATCAGCCAACATCACCGCTTTGCACAAAAAAGGTGCAAAAACAGATCCCAGCAACTACAGACCAATCAGCCTTCTCCCAATTATCAGCAAAGTCATGGAATCCATCATTGCTTCAGATATGAAATCTTTCCTCTTCTCCAATGGCTTGATCTCTGATCATCAATTTGGTTTCAGACCTGGTCACTCTACTCTGGACATGCTGCTTCTGCTTTCTCAACAATGGATGGAGGTCCTCAACGCCAAACAGGAAATTAGAGCTGTCTCCCTTGACATTTCACGTGCCTTCGATACGGTCTGGCACCCTGCTCTGCTCACCAAACTCTCCTCCTTTGGTATTGTGGAAGTGTAACTCAGTGTAACTCATTGGTTGGAACTGGTAACGAACCAAGGTACGAGCAGGTGGTCGTAAGAATGTCAGGAATGCATCTCGCCCTGTCGAAGCTGGGAGTCCTGTTGTGTAGCTTTAGCACGACCCCGGGCTAACACACATTCCCAAGCCCGTACTATTGTCTTTCATCGGGATGCAAAGAGGATGAAGCCAATTCCCAGCAGGGAGGAGCGAGTTGGTGCCAGGAAGGCGAGCAGGATGACTGAGTAACATTGCTGCGGAGAAGGGATTACGATTTCAGCGCACAGAGGATTAACTGAAGTTTGCCCATATAAACAGAAGAGACTTTGAGTCAAGGAGCACTCATCCTCAGAAGCCCTGCCCGACGGAATGAACGCGTACCACGAGTACGGCGCTGCAGCCACGAAAGAGGGACTATGCGGATAGAGTTACCTGGTCCATTGAGTTAAACGGTAGTTATTTGGTATTGGAATGAAGTGAACAACCAGTTAATAAAGTTGTGATCTTTTGTAAACCTGTGACATCATTGGAGTCTTGAGTCTCACTACACTTCCACGACATTTAATGAGTAATTTAATGAGTAATTAAAAGTGGGAGGGGGCAACACCACGCATACCTCTTTTAAGGTGTGTATAAACCCTGGAATATTTCAGCAATCAATACAATGCTGAAACTATGTAAGTTAATTTAATGAGTAATTTAATGAGTAATTTAATGAGTAATTTAATGAGTAATTTAATGAGTAATTTAATGAGTAATTTAATGAGTAATTTAATGAGTAATTAAAAGTGGGAGGGGGCAGCACCACGCATACCTCTTTTAAGGTGTGTATAAACCCTGGAATAAACGTGGGAGGGGGCAACACCACAAAGCATACCTCTTTTAAGGTGTGTATAAACCCTGGAATATTTCAGCAATCAATACGATGCTGAAATGATGTAATTTACTGTGTAAGATGGTCGACCTTGGGTTTGTTTGGGTTTTGTTGTTTATTTTTGTGGGTGTGTATTTTTGTGTATTTTGTATATATTTTCACGGCTAATTCCAGTTAACATCCTGCAAAATTTGCTCATTTTTCTGGCCGAGTCGAAATTGCGTTGAGTTCCTATGGCATGCGCCATTAAAAGCGCTGTGTAATGGTTGAGCTCCCTTTATTTCGTTTTGGTCACGCGGATGAGCAGACAAAATGACGAATGCTGCGGCTGGAGCAGTGGAAGCGATTTTAATTGTTCAATGATTATTCGATATTGTTATGACTTATTGTCAATAGGTATACTAAGTGGCCATGAGGTAGCCTGTTGCTATGTACAGTTTTATTCTATTGTTGATTATACCACATAGCTGTGGTGATAAAGGAAATGTTCGTTTTAAATAGATGATTATGATAGGACCATGACTATAAAATCATGATGATTATTATGAATGATATCATAGGGTTCAAATGCAGAATGATTGCATGAACTTGGGAAAGAACTTTCAAGCCCTATGGGATAAATTGGGTGTTACAAGCGATGGAGTTTCAAAATTTAGCATGATTGAAGGAATTTTACAGTCTTATTTCAGGAGTTTTACGAAATTTATATTGCCAAGAGATTTGGGTACTATTAAAAGAAAAATGATGAGATATTTTTCCCAAAGAACTTTAATATCTGCCATCCATTTTGGCGGTCTCACGAATGAAGGATGAGTTGCCTTTAGTGGTTGCAAAGAAAATTTGTGAAGACCAGGCAAAATGGAAAAATAGGTCAGATATGACCCTAGGACAGAACAGTGATTCGTCAATTGACATGAGGTATGAACCAGAGGTGATGACCGATGAGCTTCGATCTCAGTCAATAGATGGACCTGTCCTGACATCATTGGGGAAAGGGCTTATGCAAGGAGTCATCCAAAATGATTAATTTGATTTATTGATGAATATTGATAAATTAATTGAAATTGAATAATTGAATTGAACTGAATAAATTTAATTGAATAAATTTAACTGAATAAATTGAACTGAATAAATTGAATTGAATATATTGATTGTTTGATTGATGAAAATGCGGTCTCAAGAAAGAAGCTTTGATATCTTTGTGAGATATTATTAATGTGAAGACAACCTTGGAAAATTGAGCAAGGTGGTGAGTTATATATAGATATATATGTGCGGTTACCATTGTGTGATTTCCCCTTCAACAGAGCGGACACCTGAGGATTCACCCATTTCATACTGACCCTCTGGCTCATCTGCAAATACTGATCTGTGAGATTGGATTGTGCAAAAGCCACAGGTGAGAGAGATTCTCTGGAAATCACCGTTTGAACAGGTGGAGAGATCCTTCCTGGAGGTACGAGTGAAGCTTTAGAGGAACAAACTACAACACATCCAACGCTACTTTGATAAAAGGCAAAATGGGAAATGGAGCCTGCAAGAATACACAAGGACAACCAGAGATTCCACAAAAAGGTACTTGTACACATCATATGTACGACCGTTATGGTGCCGAAGCTATAAGGCAGGTCGAGAATTGGTATTTGTGGACAAAGGGACATGATGAGGAGTTTCCAAGAGATGGTACATTTGAGCGAAGTCGATTGGAAAGATTGGAACAAAGATTGAAAGCCAGGAAGAGACAGAATCTAACGGTAGACTGGCTTGCATTCCATCTTTGGGATGGTGAATCCAGACAACGGGAACAGCAAGAACGGATAATGGATCTAGAACTTAAAATAAAAAGGATACAGGATACAGTGGAGGAGACAAATGCACAACTGCCCTCGAAATTAGGAATGAAAGTGACAGTTGTCCCATCTGATTTCCAGTTGTCTCCCCAAAAAGGACGGTACAGAGAATTTTTTCGTGTTTCAGGAGATAACGAGAGATTGCAGTGGCAACTCAGGGATGTAGAGATGCAGCCCAGCAATACAAGTGCACAGGTGCACAGACCAGGCAACGACAGAAACCGGTGTTTCAAGTGTGGACGGATGGGACATTGGAAAAGAGGATGTCCGTATACCAAAAGGAAGACAAGTTCATAGGGTAAACCAAGATCAAGGGTACCAGTGCTGACCGATACCTCAGACAATGATTAGGCCTTCATTGCGACAAATCCCAAATGACGATTGGCCTCAACAAATTAGATTACTGGACAAACATGAATAACTGTCGATGATTCTTGGGTCTGAAAAGTTTTCGGAGCAGAATTATTCATTTTTCTTTTGCTTGTAAGCAAATTGATAATTAATTGATCAAATGCCGAAATTGGATCTTTTATGTTGGGCACAAAATTTTAAATTTACAAAGTTTGGAACAATTGCTTTGCAATTTTTTTGGCAAACCAAGTGACAAGAGTCACATCATGATCAGGTGGGAATTTCGGACTATTGTTCCACACGATTGATAGGTCAGTGGTCGACTGACATACAAATGGGTGGGTAGTCAAATTTGGATAAATTATTGTGGGAACTGAAAGGGTAATGTCAATGTGACGTCATAGGGGTTTTCTAAGAATAAACTTTTTGGTCCATTTGTGTATTAGCGCTTATAAAATTGAAGGACAAATTTTGAGAAATTGAAATAAAGTTGACACCCATCCGGATCTGTAAATAAGGGTTCCAACGCAAACAAATACGCATAATGCATGTGTGTGTGGGTATTTTGTGTGTCAGTGGTTTTGTTTTTGTGTATCAATCTTACAAGATTGTTGACACCGACAGTGTGCCTTGTCTGAAAAATAGATAGTTCCATGGGGATGGGATCGCATATCGAGAGAATTCGTAAAATAAAAAATAGAAATATAATTTGATTATGAAAATTATCACTTTTGTCAAGGGAGATGGAGAATAAAGATTTGATTTGCTGAGTTATGAGCAGCTATTCATTAATAGTAAAAAAATTGGAAGTAATCTTGGGATTCCATTGTGATAGAATTTATATGAGAATCAAAGCTATTTATGGATATGAGCTTCATAAAAAATGTGGGAGTACAAAATTAGCCAAATTTTGGAGAGGTCTTACACTGACTTCCCAGAGTACTCTGCTCACGGATTTTATATATATATAAACTTGAATTTTATCAGAATATAAATTGGGCTGTATGTATGGATGTGTATAAGGCATAGATGATATGGGAAAATAGTAAAGGAAATTTTGCTGGTTTGAACTATTGTGAGTTTTGAGTTCTGGAGTTCAAACAAAGTCATTGGTTAACAGATGAGAATGGATAGTAAATAAATTCTTCGATGCTGGGTAAATTAACTACGATATTACTAAGACTTATGAGAGCTATTGTTCTTCCTTACACCAGTGCGAAATTATGGGAAAAAATATATATATATATATTAGATCCAACATAATGAATCTATAAATGAATGTCAGATGGATAATATCCTCAATTTGTACTAATTATTTGATTGTGGGTAAAGGAATTAATTTATCATAGTGGATTGTTAACAGCAGCCTGAAAATGTCCTGAGAGTGCATCGAATTGTAATCGGAAATGTAATCGGAAATCCCAGATTTGTTTTTACAAACAACATTTTGGTAGAGGTCTTGTGTGGACGAGCACTTCCTTGGTAGATAAAAAACGGTACTGCATGCTGGCAGCCACTTTTGCGGCCAGTTAGGCCAAACAAATTGAGAGGAAATTGTAGTTAAATACGTAAGTTACACATGGCTATTTGTAAAAAGGAAATTTGTTGAGATGGGAAACATTTTTCGAAGGTTTATTAAAGTGTTATAATATGACATGTGGCAAGGCAAACTATTGGATGGGAAAATTAGATCTGGCTATAGAATAAATTTATTGACCCCTTGAAGTTAATTCTTCGAATCATTGTTTCACTGGCATTTTTTGTTCAAATTGGAAATAGTTTGGTAGAGCTTTGGTTAAAACCTTTGGTTGCGGTATCTTGGAACGAAATGATAAACCATAGGAGATTGATAAGAATAGGGAAAAAATATGGACCCAAAATAGAAAGTTGGATTCATGCCCCTCATTGCAAACAAGCACATGGGGCTAAGGTGGACGATCCCATAGAAAATGAGGCTGCACCTAGCAGCCCAGCAGAACATTCAGTGGCAGATAAATGATAGTCGTGATTTACAGTCATTTGAATTACATTTTAACACCCCTTGCATTGATAAACATTACATTTTCAACATGTGATATTCCTACTTGGGATAGTGACATTTATTTGCCTACATGACATACAATTACCTGCTGATATTAATACAACATGAGTGAAAAATGTATCACAACTACACTCATGATCAGGGGATTGAGTTCAACCCCGGGAGATAGGGGGATCAGGGTAAGACAAATAATCTGATTTATGTTACATATTAAGGGATTTTCTTTATTTACCTTTTAGGAAGCTTGTTAGTTTGGTATATAATGTTGAATGTCATCGACATATAATTATGTCATAGGTATGAATATATACAAGGAGTAGCAGACTTGTTTGTTGGTTTAATAGTTATATTGGCAATTGTTTTAGTGGTGGCTTGCTTGAAAGCCTTAGTGACGGTGTGTTTGAATAAGGTAACCAACAACACGATGATAACGCATGAAGTGACAAATGAGGAAAGAAATGTGGAACCACAAGAGGAAGACTTTTATGGCGACATAAATACTGAGATTAAAAGATTAAATCAAGTGATGTTGCAAATGAATACAGTAGAATTAAGATAATGACATAACGACAATGTTATGAGTTGTGTCAATTACAAGATCAGTGAACTCATATCACCACGAGTGACACACTGTTAGCAAAAAAAAAAAAAAAAAGAAGAAAAAGGAAAAGTGGGGAGGAATTATGGTAATAATACATTATGCTTAATTTGTTGGTTTGGGAAAATTTTTGTTGGGAATTAGATATTCCTGTTTGTGATTGTAATCATATACAATTTATTTTCTTAGAGTAGTGCTAAAATACCTGCACGAGTTAATTTTTGAACTATATTAACCTGAAAGCAATTGTGGATGCTATTCTTAGTTTAGTAGTGAAAATACATACCGGATTGAATATTATTTGTGTGACGCATATAAATGAATATAACTTTTTGAATGTTGTAAGGGAAAACAACAAATTGTTGAATGTGAAACTGTCGGAAGATATACATGATTATGCTGATTTCATGGTAAGATGTACCCTATCTGATTCAGTGTGTGTGGAAAGCAGATTCAGATATGACTGAGCATAAGGATAAGACGAGATCACATTTTGAAGGGAGTGCTAACGGAATTGGGAAGAAGTTTGAGAAAGAAAATTTGTGGCTAAAAAATGAAGTTAATCGTGGCATACACCCTCTTTCTCAAAGAATGATGAAGACATTCTCCCGTGTAACTTGGAGATGGATGCTTACCTTCACCAAGGAAATTTATGTGACCATTTGCGTGGATCACACTGCAACATATGAAAGAAAGGCGATCACTTACTCTTGTTCGAAGGCTTCGAACATTCACCACATCAGAAGTTGCAGGACAACGACATTTTACCTGCAACCTCTGTGAAATGCGGGGACATATGTTATTACTTCACCAACTTCCGGGGAGCCAGCATGGAGCTGCAAACCAATGGCTGTGCCCTTGTCACAACAGCTGTGCACGATTCTGCTGGTTGCTCCTGGTATGGACCATGAATGACCTGAACACCATGGTCCCAACATCATTGTGGATGCATCCGGCATCCCGGTTCCACATCTTGCTGGCCAATCAACATTACACCAACACTTGCTGCCCACTCATAATGAGGGAGGAGGCAAGTCGACTACAACTGGGCGAAGGCCTTGTTCAAGGAATCATTATGGTTCACAGCAAGAGTGGCAAGAATGCTACATGGAGAGCAGGGTCAGTCTATGACTCCGCACCGTTACCACAACAGCGAAATCCTACACGAAGTAGTGCAGGTGTTTATAAAGACAGAAGAAAATGTTTCATACCCGAATTCAAACACAAGTGATCAGCCCTTCCTTTCAAACAAAGAATCAACATTTGTTTGGAGGGAAACGTTTTTGCCAGATGTTGCAGATGCTTTAAAAACTTGAAAATGGTGAAGCAAAATTGTTGTATCTTGGTGATGGTGAAGTGTTGTTTTACAAAGATATTTGTGATGCAAATGAAATAGATTGAATTAACAATATGGAAGGAGTCAATGACCAACGAAATGTTTTGTGATCAGATTCTTGCAGGATGACGGTGTATGCCTAAGGAAATTGTATTGATGTTTACTTGTAGTGATTGATTGTTTACTTATATTGATGTTTAGATTAATGGTTAATATAAACAAAAACAAAAAGATGAGGGAATTGTGGAAGTGTAACTCAGTGTAACTCATTGGTTGGAACTGGTAACGAACCAAGGTACGAGCAGGTGGTCGTAAGAATGTCAGGAATGCATCTCGCCCTGTCGAAGCTGAGAGTCCTGTTGTGTAGCTTTAGCACGACCCCGGGCTAACACACATTCCCAAGCCCGTACTATTGTCTTTCATCGGGATGCAAAGAGGATGAAGCAAATTCCCAGCAGGGAGGAGCGAGTTGGTGCCAGGAAGGCGAGCAGGATGAATGAGTAACATTGCTGCGGAGAAGGGATTACGATTTCAGCGCACAGAGGATTAACTGAAGTTTGCCCATATAAACAGAAGAGACTTTGAGTCAAGGAGCACTCATCCTCAGAAGCCCTGCCCGACGGAATGAACGCGTACCACGAGTACGGCGCTGCAGCCACGAAAGAGGGACTATGCGGATAGAGTTACCTGGTCCATTGAGTTAAACGGTAGTTATTTGGTATTGGAATGAAGTGAACAACCAGTTAATAAAGTTGTGATCTTTTGTAAACCTGTGACATCATTGGAGTCTTGAGTCTCACTACACTTCCATGACAGTATCCATGGAAATCTCCACGCATGGCTGGCGGACTTCCTCTCTGGTCGTAGTCAACATGTGGCCCTGAATGGGTTTCTCTCATCTCCTCTTCCTGTTCAGGCTGGAGTTCCCCAAGGTAGTGTTCTGGTCCCCGTGCTTTTTCTGGTCTTCATCAATGATCTCTCTGACTCTTGAAAATCCTCTCTATCTCTTTTCTGACGAATCTACTCTCTGTCGCTCCATTCCTCATCCCTCAGATCGGCAGTCTGCAGCCTCCTCACTCTCTGCTGACCTGGACAAAATCACAGACTGGGCAAACAAATGGAACATGTCTTTCAATCCTGATAAATCTCACACTCTTACGATGTCTCTCCGAAAAGTCCGACTGGAAAACCCTCCCATCCACTTTCTGAATAATCCTCTCCAAGAAGTTCTGTCACTCAAGCTTTTGGGTCTCACTATTTGCCATGATCTTTCCTGGGAAAACCACATTTCAAATCTGGCCTCCAAAGCCAGTCGCCGACTGGGCATCCTCCGTCGTGCGAAGTCCTTCCTTGGCACACCTGAGCTCCTCACCACATACAAGGCTTTCATCCGCAGCTCTATGGAATACTGCTCTCCCCTCTGGTCTGGTGCTCCTGCCTCACACCAAGCCCGTCTTCACGCTGTTGAAACCAAAGCGTTCAGAATCATTGGAATCTCCCGCGATGAAGCTAACTCCAAGGGCCTTTCACTCACTCACCGCAGGCAGGTTGGTGGTCTTTCCGTCTTCTACCGACTCCTCTCTGGCCTTGCCCCCCCAGCCCTCTCTGGGCTCTGTCCCCCAAATATTCCTACAGGTCGCACAAGATCTGCCTGCAACCCTCTTATGGTTAAACTGCCAAAATCAAGACTTTCTGCTCACCTTCACTCCTTCATTCCTCTTTTCTCCCGCCTCTGGAACAAACTCCCTCACTCTCTTCAATCCCACTCCACCCTCCAGGTCTTTAAAACAGCTGTTCACCACCATCTCTTATCCTCCCCCATCCAAAACCTTGATCTTTTCTACCCCCGCTAATTTCGGTCCCCTTGTGTTTTATACCTCTCCCCCCCTACCCCTCCCCCTCCCACGCCTCCTGCCCCCAAGCCCTCACCCTCCCACACTTCTCCCTGCTCTCAAATGTTGTGGTTGTGTGCTTCCCCTTCTCTCCCCATCTTGTCTTCCGCTCCCTCTTTTTGTATATTTTGTTTGTCTGGTTGATTTGTTTGTGAAATAAATGTTAGCTCTTTCACGAACCTCGATTCAGTATACAAAAAAAAAAAAAAAACTTATTTTCTCGTGCTTCTGCTGACCTGGCTGCAAGGTGTATAAATCGAAGTCCCGAGTGCGAATCACAGGTGAGCCCGTCCTAAGGTAATTAGCGATTGGGAACGATTCAGAACCTGTGAGTGAATAACCCTTTTTAATTTCCCCAACAGTTTTCCGGATGACAGACTGCCGGTAGGGGACATATATTGCAGCGCAATACTCACAATGCTTGTTGATCCAGCACTGTTCACACTTAGAGTAGATCTGGAGGTTATCAGTCCCCGCATAATTGGCTCATTAAACAGACTGGCTGTTCACCAGGTGGTAAGCTCGGGCCACCCTCATTAGAAGATCGGATTAAGATAAGGATGGTGAACAGCCGAGGGTGCATATCCTGGCCAGGAGGTCATAGAGGACAGTTAAACGGTATCAGATGGAGGACACTGAAGCACGCTACTAATGGGTTGGCGTATGTGGTTGGTTGATTAACAACTTCGTGCATGGTAGCCTCAGGCCTGTTAAGCTCGGGAGGGAACTGAGGCTAACCCTGTCATAGTAGACCCGAAACACGGGGCCGTAACAATATTTATATATATATATATATATATATATATATATATATATAATTATATATATATATTATATATATTAATTATATATATATATATATATATATATATATATATTAATATAATTATATATATATTATATATATATATATATAATATATATATATAATATATATATATATATATATATATATATATATATAATATTATATATTATATATATATATATATATATATATATATATATATATTATATATATATATATATATATATATATATATATATATATATATTATATATATATATTATATACAGACTTTGGCATTTAATATGGAATTTTTTTTTTTCTTGACTTGGGTTTACTTTCTTAACTCAGTATATCAATCTGGTGAGTTTCTTTTACACTTTGGTGATTTATTTGTTAAAGAACCATGTCACTGATTGTCTGTCGCAGCAAGAAGTCAACAACAGGATTATATCACAGGTGGCGTGACAAAATGTACGGACAGGTGCATTTGATGATTGGCTTCACAGTCAGGTATACAAGGGTTGTTGCGTTCTGTATTAGTGGAAAACAACTGCTGCACGTCTCTAAAAGTTATTGCCGCTTCTCTGGAGATGGTCCGTCAACTCGACATAGCTGTTTGTCATGGAGTGGTGGCTTTACGAAATTACGGCATGAAACAGCGTGCTATTGCTCGGCAGTATAGCATCACTCAAGGTCAGGTGTCAAAGACCCTGAAACGAAATGCTCAGAGGGGTGTCCCTACTCCAATACCGAGGCCAGGACGTCCCCGCAGAACCACAAGGAGGGATGATCGCCAGCTGCACCGGTTAGTCCGCAATGGCCGTACCAAGTCAGCTAATCGGCTTAGGGCTGAGTGGCAGCAACTGACAAATGTGCCTGTATCCAGAAGGCTAGTCAACCAACGACTGGTTCAATGCAGGCTATCGTGCCAGGCGTCCCCTGAGAAAGCCACGCCTGACCAGACAACACTGCCAGCGCCGATTGCAGTGGGCCAGAGAGCACCGTCAATGGCAGCCAGGACACTGGAATCACGTGATCTTCAGTGACGAGTCTAGATTTCTGGTCTATCGTCAAGATGGCCGCGTCCGAGTGCGCAGACAAGTGCATGAAGCCTACAACAAAGATTGTATAGTGCCAAGAGTCCAAGCTGGAGGTGGTGGGGTGACCGTTTGGGCTGCTTTTCATGCAGGAGGAAAAACTGACCTGGTTGTTCTGAATGGAAACCTGAACCAGTTCAAGTACAGGGCCGTTCTGGAAGAAACATTGCTTCCATTTGCTCGTGCAGCCTTTCGAGGAAACTTTGTCTTCCAAGATGACAATGCACGGCCTCATCGTGCTCGCATGATCCAACACTTTCTTGCTGACCGTGGTGTTGAGCATATGGAGTGGCCTGCCATGTCCCCGGATATGAATCCGATAGAGAACTTGTGGGCAGAATTAACGCGTCAAATCGACCACTTGGACCAGCAGCCGACCTCTGTGCGTGAATTGCAGCAGGCTCACACCTAGCTCGTCTTCACGCTGTTGAAACCAAAGCATTCAGAATCATTGGAATCTCCCGCGATGAAGCTAACTCCAAGGGCCTCTCACTCACTCACCGCAGGCAGGTTGGTGGTCTTTCTGTCTTCTACCGAATCCTCTCTGGCCTTGCCCCCCAAGCTCTCTCTGGGCTCTGTCCCGCAAATATTCCTTCAGGTCGCACAAGATCTGCCTGCAACCCTCTTATGGTTAAACTGCCAAAATCAACACTCTCTGCTCACCTTCACTCCTTCATTCCTCTTTTCTGCCGCCTCTGGAACAAACTCCCACACTCCCTTCAATCCCACTCCTCCCTCCAGGTCTTTAAAACAGCTGTTCACCACCATCTCTTATCTTCCCCCATCCAAAACCTTGATCTTTTCTACCCCCACTAATTTCACCCCAATTCCACTTTTTTGAAATACCAACTTCTGTCCTGGAAGTCCTTGGTGTCCTTGTGTTTTATACTTCTCCCTCCCCACCCCCCCCCCCCCCCCCTTCCCATGCCTCCTCCCCCCAAGCCCTCTCCCTTCCACACATCTCCTTGCTCTCAAATGTTGTGTTTGTGTGCTTCCCCTTCTCTCCCCATCTTGTTTTCCGCTCCCTCTTTTTATATATTTTGTTTGTCTGGTTGATTTGTTTGTGAAGTAAATGTTAGCTCTTTCACGAGCCTCGATTCAGTATACAAAAAAAAAAAAAAAAAAAGGCTATTGCAACTGCATGGCAAGCGATTCCTGTCCAAACCTTGGCAAATCTCGTGAACAGCATGCCTCGACGTGTACGTGCTCTCCTGAATGCTCGTGGGGGTTACACGAAGTACTGAACTGTAATTTTACTGTCTGTAATCCCAGTCATAATTTAACTTTTGTTTTTGTTGAAAAAAAAATTGGCTAATGTGCAAAATAAAGAGATACTTCTGGAAAACGCACAGAAGTTTAACACATTACTGTCCATGAATTGAGTTCGATATCAGTTTACATCACTTTCAAGGATCAATTTATTTGTTTCGAAATGTCAAATGTGGTTTTTGTTTCTTTTAAAGGTCACATTAACAAAATCTAGAATAATTTCAACATAATTCCAATGAACTTTTGGTTCTAAGACATCTTGAAAAGTAAGTTCACCCACACAAAAAAAAAATTCCTTATTAAATGCCAAGTCTGTATATATATATTATATACATATGTATGTATGTACATATATATACATATACATTATACAGTATATACATATACAGTATATACATATATATACATATACAGTACATACATATACAGTACATATATATATATATAACAGCCACTCTTCGCAGATCACACAAAACTAGTGGTCAGCACATAAAGGCGCCTGGCCTGTGAGGACTTCATACCTGGTTGTACTCGTGTCGCTTGCACAAAGTAGCGGAGAGCATCTCCAAAAGCCTTCTGGTTTTCTAGTGCATGACCAACATTGTTCCACAGCTTAGCATTGTGTTTGTTCACCTGCAAAGATCACCAAACATGCATAATCATTTTGGTGGAAAGTGAGCCATGCGTGTTATTAATTGCTCCCAGCTTACAGTATGTGCAAGACCGTTTGTTACATTACTCCAAGGCAGTTAATGCAGTATTTGTTGAGGAACATTTCTCAGGATGTACTGTACAAAAACAAAATAACGTACATAACTGACATTAGGTAAAATGCTCCTGCACAGAAACATGTGCTGGGTCTTTTGAAAAGGTATGAACAAAAAGTTGCTATTTCCTACAATCATTAATCATCATGATAAGTTGCAGTACTTACAACAATAGGTGAAACTAGAACGGCACTCGGTAGAGCATACCTCCACCAGGCTGAACAGTTTAAGTCTTGTATCCCACTGATAGGCCAGAACTGGATTTGGACCTGAACCAAAATCTAATCTTCTGGTCTTGTCACTTATACCACTCATCCACACTAATGTTGTCACAAGTCTTCCACAACATTTTGAGATATCGTGCTATATGTAGTTTTTTTTCCATATCTCTCAATGATGAAGAATAGCCTGGTGTTGGCTTAGCGGTTAGAGTGCCGGCTTGGGATCCTAGGATCCTGGATTTGAATCCCGGTGGATCGCTGAATTAACACCAGGGGGGTTGACTCAGCCTGTCATCGTTCCGAGGTCGGCAAATTGAGTACCAGTTCACTGGTAATTCCCTGTGTGCCGCAAGAGGTGACTAACAGGGTTGGCGGCAGGAAGGGCATCCGGCCATAAAACATTGCTTCAAAAAGGGGACCACGGTGCCCAAAAAAGGCCAACCCCTGCTCTGCGGGGAAAAATGGCCTCTAAAGGTGGTTCTTCTCAATGATGAAGAACCGCTTTAAAAATTATCGGATTCAGATCCGGATCCAGATCTTCACCAAAATCCTATCATTTTGTCCTTCACAAAACATTTCGTCACAAACCCAATCTCTCCACCAAATTTTGCCCAAATCCTTCCATAAATTTTTGAGATATTCTGTTCATAGACAGATAAAGAGACAAACAAGTAGAGCTACATTCAAAATACACCGGCACCATTCCAAATAAATAAATAACATATCCTCCAGCACACGACATTGCTGGGGCACCTTCGGTGCCCGGCGATGCTGCAGTGCAGCACATGGAGACGGAATTGGGAGGGAGCGGTGTACAATAATTGAGTGATTAACTGATTAATTAAAATAAATAAATAATAATCATAGAATAATTAATTTATTAATCAATTGGCTAAAAGCATACCGAAACCACCACTGTTTGAGCCGAAACTGTAACGTTTTGAAAATCAATTAATTGATTCATCGAACAATTAAATAATTAATCGATGAATTTCTTAATCAATAATTCAAAAGTACCCTTGAGCCAAATCACTTGGTCATGTTCATGTCCAAATATCAGCTTCCGAGCTCCAATGAAGGTGCCTGAGATATTGCCCAGATGAGAAAGAAAATAAATAAGTACTTCATAAATCAATAATAAGTAATTAATCAATTAATTGATTAATAAAAAAATAAAAAAATACCATTTTTGCCAAAGTATTTGGTCTCTATTGTGCCCAAATTTCAACTCCTAGCTAAAAAGGATGGCTGAGATATCACCCAGACAAACAAGAAAACAAAAACAAACGGAGTGAAAACTGAGTTCTCTCTTTCAGCGCGCGTCGCCGGGCCCCATTTGTTATCCAGCAATGACGCTTGCAGCACCTGGAGATGAAATAGGAAATGAGTGGTGTAGAATAACAAAACAAACAGAGTGAAAACTGAATACACCCTTTCGGCACGCCTCATCACCTTATAAAGCAATAATCTTTCAAATTTTATCAGTCTCATAACGAAAACTTTTGTATGCTGAGTTATATCTGATGATTATATCTGATGAAAATGATTTGTTGGCCAGTGTTATGAGGCTTCGGTAATACATGACTTTCGAAATGACATGAATAATAAAAGAGGAATTGTGCACAAAGCAATGAGGCCATTTGCAATGACATATGAATGCTAAATGAGGCCTTTTTCCCATTGCCCTATGGGCTATGCCATAAAAATATGGGTGCCGACCAACATGACCGACGACGTCATCAATTTTTTTTTCTCAACCAATTTATCCCTAGATCACACTCAATAAATTTCATACTGATCGGATCAAGCATTCTACTTGTCGATTTATGATGTCATAATAAAGGCACATATTGACATCATCATTAACATATGTTATTCCCATTGGGGAGTACTTTACAATGAGCTACCTTTCATTTTTTTTCCATGGAGGGGTTTTAGAGATGTAGAGGTGCAAAGTTTTTCAGGTTTTCCAAGATGGCACCCATACCATGTGACCTATGATGTCATAATCATTATTATAATATTCTACAGGAGGAGACGATTCTTTGCTGAAAAGTCTGTGTCAATCGGACCAACAAGTTGCAGAGAAAACACATTTTAAAGGGAATAAACCCGCAAAATGCCGGCGGAAGGGACATACATACGAACATACGTACATACATACATACATACATACATACAGACAAATGCTGTTCCACACGGCATTGCCCGACTGGCTACGCTGTAAAAAAAATGTTTGTGTTTGTATTATGATTGGTGTGAATCATGACAACACAGCAGCCACTCAAGTTCGATCAGGTCATTAACCTCAGTTAAAACAAGCTTTGTAGTGACGTGCGGTGAGGAGATCATAGCGAGCTGAGCCACGCCAGTGTCGACAAAAGAGTGGAAATTTGAAAATGGTTAACCATAATTGTTCTGTTCCTAATTGCAAATAGGATTCATGGAAATATAGGAATATGAGAAATATTCGTGGATGAGAGTTGTCCAGTTTGTATCATTTCCTGTTCATACAAGCGAGCAGAAGCCGTGGATATAACACACATGAACACAAACGGACAGATGTTTCTCCTCTTACCAATAGATACAAAAATCTAGTTAAGCTCCCCTGCCCTATAGCAAAGAGGAAGGCTTTTTTTTTCTTTTTTTTTTTTGTTGTTGTATACAAGATCGAAGCTCGTGAAAGAGCTAACATTTATCACACAAGAAAAATCAAACACACACAAAACATATAATAGGGGAAGAGGTAGACAAGATGGGGAGGGAAGGGGAAGCACACAAACACAACATTTGAGAGCAAGGACATCGGGAGATCTGTGGGAGAGCTTTGGGGGAGGAGGCATGGGAAGGGGAGGAGGGGTGGGAGAAGTATAAAACACAAGGATACTGCAAGGACTTCCAGGAAGGAAGTTGGTATTTCAAAAAAGTGAATCTGGGGTGAAATTAGCGGGGGTACAAAAGATCAAGGTTTTGGATGGGGGAAGATAAGAGATGGTGGTGAACAGCTGCTTTAAAGACTTGGAGGAAGGAGTGGGATTGAAGAGAGTGAGGGAGTTTATTCCAGAGGCGGGAGAAAAGAGGAATGAATGAGTGAAGGTGAGCAGAGAGTCTTGATTTTGGCAGTTTAAACATAAGAGGGTTGCAGGCAGATCTTGTGCGACCTGCAGGAATATTTGGGGGACAGAGCCCAGAGAGAGCTGGGGGAGCAAGGCCGGAGAGGAATCGGTAGAAGACAGAAAGCCCACCAACCTGCCTGCGGTGAGTAAGTGAAAGGCCCTCAGAGTTAGCTTCATCGCGGGAGATTCCAATGATTCTGAAAGCTTTGGTTTCAACAGTGTGAAGCCGAGCTAGGTTTGAGGCAGGAGCATCGGCCCAGAGGGGAGAACAGTATTCCATTGAGTTGCAGATGAAAGCCTTGTATGTGGTGAGGAGCTCAGGTGTGCCAAGGAAGGACTTCGCACGACGGAGGATGCCCAGTCGGCGACTGGCTTTGGAGGCCAGATTTGAAATGTGGTTTTCCCAGGAAAGATCATGGCAGATAGTGAGACCCAAAAGCTTGAGTGACAGAACTTCTTGGAGAGGATTATCCAGAAAGTGAATGGGAGGGTTGTCCAGTCAGTCTTTTTGGAGAGACATGGTAAGAGTGTGAGATTTGTCAGGATTCAAAGACATGTTCCACTTGTTTGACCAGTCTGTGATTTTGTCCAGGTCTGCAGAGAGTGAGGAGGCTGCAGACTGCCGATCTGAGGGATGAGGAATGGAGCGGCAGAGAGTGGAGCCATCAGCAAAGAGATAGAGAGGATTTTCAAGAGTCAGAGAGATCATTGATGAAAACCAGAAAAAGCACAGGGCCCAGAACACTGCCTTGGGGAACTCCAGCCTGAACAGGAAGGGCAGATGAGAGAAACCCATTCAGGGCCACACGTTGACTACAACTCGAGAGGAAGTCCGCAAGCCATGCATGGAGATTTCCATGGATACCATAGGAGGAGAGTTTGGTGAGCAGAGCGGGGTGCCAGACTGTATCGAAGGCAAGTGATATGTCAAGGGAGACAGCTCTAATTTCCTGTTTGGCATTGAGGACCTCCATCCATTGTTGAAACAGCAGAAGCAGCATGTCCAGAGTAGAGTGACCTGATCTGAAACCAAATTGATGATCTGAGATCAAGCCATTTGAGAAGAGGAAAGATTTGATATCTGAAGCAATGATGGATTCCATGACTTTGCTGATAATTGGGAGAAGGCTGATTGGTCTGTAGTTGCAAGGCTTTTTGCTGTGTTGGGTTTGTTTCTACAATTATAACCCCCAATTGTAATGGTATCACAGAGCTTCTTAGACTAAAACCACCATTTACTAAACCTAAACCATTCAGAGTACAAGATCACCATTTAGGCTTCCAGCCCCTTTTTTTCAAACTATCAATTCCCGAGCTGTATTTCAGAGCCGGCTGGGACTTTCGGAATTAAATTTTGCATCAATAATGTAAATAGAAAGTATGCGGGGTTGACATTTTTGGCCTGACCCAATTTAAAGGTGATGACCTAATTCTAGACATTTTAACATTTTTCACCATAACTCGACTAAATTTTGTCCGATTGGAATGAAATCGCCCTCAATAGATAACCTAGAGAAAGCCACATTTTAATCTTAATTTTCATCATACCCCTCTGGGTTAAACGTTAAGGTCTTACATCCCTAGGAGTGTTAGACCGCCATTTTGGTTTTTCTCCCTTTTTTTCTGTCAATGTACAAGGACTTTCGGAATGAAATTTTGCAACAATAATGGGAATACAAAGTATGCGGGGTTAAGATAATGTTTTTAACCTTGACCTAATTTTAAGGTCATGACCAAATTATAGACATTTTAATATTTTTCAATAAAATTCAATGAAGGTATGTTCGATGAGAACGAAATAGGCCTCTCTAGATAGCTTTGAACAAGGCACATTTAAGCTTAATTTACATCATACACCGCTGGGTTGCTGTTGTTGTTGTTTTAGTAGTATAGCCCTGGACAGTTCTCTCGAACAAGCCCACGGCACGGAAACAGCCGATCGATCTTGCAGGAGCAAAGTAGAGCCTGCCCCCTCCCCCACCCCCCCCCCCCCCCCACCCCACATCCAGGATAGTGTATCCCTGCCTTCACAAAGTCAGGGCTACGACAGAGTTAGAGAGAGAGGGTGAGAGTGAGAGTGAGAGTGAGAGTGAGAGTGAGAGTGAGAGAGAGAGAGAGAGAGAGAGAGAGAGAGAGAGAGAGAGAGAGAGAGAGAGGAGAGAGAAAGACAGAGAGACATGAGGGAAAGGGCTGGTCTATGGGGACCAATCCACACTTTCATAGTGACCGCGCTGCCCTGCCGAATCCGGGCAGCAGGGAAGAATGGGGAAGATTTGGCCCCTGACTTGCGTTGGGGTGGGGGGGGGGGGGTACAACCACTGTGAAGAGGAATCTCTGATAGTTGTTTCTCTGGGTTAAAGGTCGAGGTCTTATGCCCTTCGGAGTACGAAACCACGATTTAGTTTTTTCTCACTTTTTCTGCCAAAGACCGTCCGAGCTGTATCTCGAATCTAGTTAGGAATTTTGGAAAACCATTTTGCATCAATAATGGGGGGAAAAAGTATGGGGGGTTGACATAATGATAAAGACACAGGTATGTGTGTTTTCACAGTTTTATTTGTACACAAGAAACACCCACTCGGAAGTGACCGGAGGATTGGGGGAGAGGGGATAGGGGTGTCATGTGTACGTGCATATCTACATAGTTTGAGTTACATTTGTATTCAAAGATCTTTTCACCTTAATTATACATTTTAACACTCACTTAAGCCTATGATGCTTTTGACTCGGCCATGTTATTATCCTTATTATTATTATTTTATTACTATTATTATTGTTAATACCATTGTTATTAATATTTTTATTTTGTAATACTGCAAAATTAATATTATTATGCCATTATCATTATTCCATTACCATCTGACAGAATTGATTTGTCTGTGGTAATAATAAATGTTGCTTCTGGTAGGTGTGCGGACCAGCTACTCATCCTATATACCGCCCATGTGTAAATGTAAATGTATACAACCCAGGGGTGGATCCATGGGGGGGGGGGGGGGGTTCACTGGGCACATGTGACCCGCCCCCCCCCCCCCTTCTTCCCCAGCCCCCTGTGCCCCTACCATTTTTACCTCCACCATCTGCGATGGACAGAGGTTGTTTTCACCCCTGCCAGTTTGTTTGCGTGCATGATATCTCAAAAAGTTATTGACAGATTAGATGAAAGCTGGTGGGCAGTTTGAGTGTGTGACATGGACGAATTGATTCGAAGTTTGTGAAGATCTGAATCCTGATACAATAATTATTGATTTGTTTAAGTGCTTTTACGCCATTGATAGATAGGTCCAAAAACGATATATAGCACGATATTTCAAAAAGTTGTGGATGGATTCGGCCGAAGCTTGGTGGGCGGATTCATTGTATGACAAGAATCGATTCGGTTTTGGTGAAGATCTGAATATGGATCCGGATCCGTGAATTTTTTAGTGATTCTTCATGATGGAGCGATCAGGCTAAAAACGACATATAGAATATTAAATAAGTTGTGGACGGATTCGGACGAAACTTGGTTGACAGGTTGGATGTGTGACAAGGACGAATCGATTCGATTTTGGTGAAGATCTGAATCTGGATCCGGAAATTATAGTTATTTAATTACTCTTAAGTGATTCTTCACGAGGACCAAAACAAACATATAGCATGATATTTAAAAAAAAAATTGTGGACGGATTATGACAAAACTGGGTGGATGAGTTGGTTAGGCGACATGAACAAGAGATTCGATTTTGGTTCAGGTCCGAATCCAGATCTGGCCTATCAGTGGGATACAAAACGTAAACTGTTCAACCTGGCGGAGGTATGCGCTTTACCGAGTGCTGTTCGAGTCTGCCATGTAATTGTCGTGTGAGATATCATTGAACGATCGACAACACGCATATTTTGCTTTCACACAGCCATTAAGCCGCGCCGCTCTACTTTTCTCTGCTAGCTCTGTGTAAATTCCTGATAAGCAGTGTCGAGATTTGGCTGCAAAATGAAAGGCAACATTTTCGGGATCGTCTCAGACAGCAAAGCGCAGTACAATCCTGACTACTTCACCAGGTAAACCAAGCTTTCAGTGGCTACAATACGTGTTATTTTGACGATCTGATGGTCAGTAATGGCGAGTTTAGGTTTAGTGCCCGGATTATTTTCATCACATTTTGTACTTGTCCGTTCAATGGTTTGTTGATCTGTATCGGAAACATATTGTGTATTTACATCGTTGTTATGAATATTCAGCCCAAAGATTCCGAAATCTTCAGCTTTTCTTCAGAATCAGTTAGTGACAGGTCCGAGGCCTTTTTGTTGAATAGCTCGATATTCCCAAATTTTCGTGTGGAGAAAGTAAGTTTATGGTAGGACTACTCGCTCTGGATAGATTTGCCGGATTTTCCTCGAATCATTTGCTATTCCTATTGTTTTGTGCACTTGGGTATGACCCTCGTGGAGATATTTTCTTTGTTAACAAATGTAAATAATCACAATATCCATGGATCTATCATTTCCAAATTGTCTATTGCAAACAGAAGCAGAGTTTCCACTTTGTGTGTTGAATAGTGCAACTACAACCAGAAGTTGCTTCCTCAAAGTAAGATGTGCATTGATTTCTGCATACTGCAGGCCAGCTACGTACCACTTTGGACAAAAACGCCAACAAGAAAGCAAATGACCACATGCTACAGATTCAAGTCGTACGCAACTTTCAGAGTCCCAGCTATCATCTTTTCCGACCCTGGAAACTGAGTCACCCCCAGCACTATCATGCGACTGAACATCTGGTAACTCTCCTCCAATGATACTTCTGCCGCTGCTGGCTCCGGCCAATGACTTATCACCTGCTCGTAGAACTACATACCCACTTCACTGAACACACAAGAGACGGGCCACGCAGGCACTGTACCTCATCCTGTCTGTGATCTGCTCGTTTGTGACAGTACACACAGAAGTCACCAATGAACTGGTTGATTTCTACCAATATGACCTACCATCACCAATAACAGTTGATACAGAGGTGCACAGTTGGCAGATAAAGCGGAAAGGCAAGTCAGCATCAGAGGTCCCAACCACAGCAGCAAAAACGCTCAAACAGACAGATCATTCTTCCCCAACATCCACTGCCTGATGCGTCTCTTCTGCACGATGCCTGTAACATCATGTGAGTGTGAGCGGTACATTAGTGGAATGAGACGTCATAAGACTTACATGCGGACAACGATGTGTGAAGACTGGATGGATGGACTGCCACGAACACACATTCGCTATGGTGTGGACTTAGATATGAATGGCATCATTGATGAGTTTACAAGGCGAAATCCATGGAGAATGGAGTTTCTGGATATCCTTTAGTGCAGAGTTAGTGGACTACAAGAGCTAACGATGTACACATAGTAAACCGGCACTTCACTCAGGAGGCCAGGCGGCACAAGCTTACATTCATCTATTGAGGACAATATGTCGATCTTTTAGCTAAATATTGTCAAGTGAAAAAATAAAAGACGAATACATTGATTTGAATTAGGCTTGGCAGGAGATTTTTCGATCTGTGAACATTTGAACCTCAAGTGAACCCCCCCTAAAAAAATTCTGGATCAGCCCCACCAATTTTCTCCAAATTTCCTTAACAATCCTCTTGAAGGAGTTCAGTCATGAGGACTTTTGGCCCTCACTATCAGCCATGATCTTTCTTGGGTAAACCACATATCTAAGTTGGCCTCCAAAGACAATCGCTGACTCGGAATTCCTCCATTCGTGTGAAGTCTTTTCTTGGCACATCTGTACTTCCATCTACCTGCAGTAGTTTTGATAATTGTACTATATTCAGGTTTGTTCACAGACAATGCACAATTAACGTGCAAAAACCTTGAGGCAAACTGTTATCAAAAACAGTAGTGTGATGATGAGCATTGAAGGATGAAGTGGGACAAATCTTTGTGGACCCAGATGGAATTAAAGGAAGATGGAAAAGATATATGGAAATGCTGTTGAATACAGAGAATGAATGGGACGGCAACATAGAGAGTAACCCAGTTTTAGGACCGGCAGAGAAGATAACTGAGAAGGAAGTTGAGGAAGCGATAAAAGCAATGAAGAGTAGAAAAGGGGGAGGGCCGACGGGAGTTGTGGGAGATATGTTGAAGGCAGCAGGAAGTTGGGGTGTGAAGAGAATGACAGAGATCTGTAATCTGGTGGTGAAAGAAGGCCGCATTCCAGTGGATTGGGAACTGAGTATCCTTGTCCCTCTATACAAGGGGAAAGGTGACCCTCTGGAGTGTGGCCCGTACCGAGCGATAAAGTTATTGGAGCATGGAATGAAGGTATTGGAAAGGGTGTTGGAGAGGAGGATAAGGAAGGAGGTGAAGATCGACGAAATGCAGTTTGGATTTAATGCCAGGAAGAGGAACGACAGACGCGCTCTTTATTGTGAGGCAGTTGCAGGAGAAGTAGTACATGGAGAGGAGGAAGAAGTTGTTTCTTGGGTTTGTTGATCTGGAGAAAGCATTCGATAGGGTTCCACGCGAAGTATTGACATGGGCATTGAGGAAGTTAGGAGTGGAGGAATGGTTGATCAGAGTAGTGATGGCAATGTACAAAAGAGCGCGCACAGCTGTAAGGACGAAGGACGGGAACAGTGGTGAGTTTGAGGTGAAGGTGGGAGTGCATCAGGGGTCGGTACTAAGTCCACTACTATTTGTAGCTGTGATGGAGGTGCTGGCTCAGAACGTAAAGGAGGGTTTACCGTGGGAGTTGTTGTATGCAGATGATCTGGTGTTGATTGCGGAAAGTATGGATGGACTGAAGGAAAAGATGAAAAAGTGGAAGGAATGTATGGAGACAAAAGGTCTGAAGGTGAATATCAGAAAGAAGAAGGTGATGGCAAGTGGTAAAGCATGTGGTGAGGTGGAAAGAACTGGGAAGTAGCCCTGTGCTGTGTGCAGGAAGGGTGTCGGAGTGAACTCCATTCAATGTACAATGTGCGCTGAGTGGGTTCATCAAAAATGTAGTGGTCTGAGAGGGTAATTAACCAGTGTGGAAGCTACATTCAAATGTAAGGTGTGCACAGAGGGAGCTGCAGATGGAGGAAATGTTGAGTTGGATCTTGGAGACGGCGTGAATCTGGAAGGTGTGAAAACATTTTGCTACCTCGGAGACATGCTGAATGGAGAAGGTGGATCAGACTCGGCAACGTTTGTCAGAGTGAGATGTGCATGGAAGAAGTTTCGGGAACTGAGTGGCGTGCTGATGAGGAGGGGAGTGTCATTGAAACTGAAGGGAAAGGTGTATGCTGCATGTGTGAGAAGTGTTATGATTTATGGGAGCGAGACATGTGTAATGAACGTAGAGCAGCAACGAAGGCTGGAAAGGGTGGAAATGTGAATGGTTCGGTGGATGTGCGGAGTATCGTTGAGAGAGAGGAAGACATGATGAATTGCAAAAGATGATGCGAATAGAGCCTGTGATTGATGCTGTGAAGAGGAATAGGTTGAGATGGTTTGGTCATGTGTTGAGGAAGGATGAAAGTGACTGGTTGAGAAGAGTGATGGAAATGAATGCAGAGGGAAGTAGAGGATGGGGAAGACCGAGAAAGACTTGGCTAAAGATGGTGGAAGAAGAAATGCGGGCAAGGGGGCTAACAAGGAGAGATGCAGAAAATAGGACAAAATGGAGAAGATTGTCATGGGGACCGCAAGGCTAACCCCCGCTCTAGCAGGGAAAATGGCCTTAAAATGCATGTTGTTGTTGTTGTTGTTGTTGATGATGAGCATTCAGTGTTGCTGTACTTGATTGTGGTCCTATGCTCTACAAAATTATTTCTGACTTTTTTCATCCAAGAAAATCTTGATGGGAATAATTAAAAGGCTCTTATTCTCCCCACCTCTCCCCCGTCTTTCACTTTTATTTACCTTCCCTCCTCCCCCTCCCCCAGATTCCTTCTCCTCCCTAAAACACCGAACTAAAATGTCTCTGGAAAGTTTATGCCAACTTGGGCCTAGGCTGGTTTTAGAAACAAAAGTGGCTCAACCCACGATTAAAAATGCTTATAAAGTGGCTAGGCACAGTGCATCCCATATTGAATAGACAGCACTTCCTGGGGAGTCACACTTTGCTCTTAAGAATCAAAAAGTAAAAACTGGACAATATAATTTTACACAAATGCATAGATGGATAATGGATATGCCTCCACCCACATTAGATGTCAACCCACTGTTTAGTTAGATCGCAATTAAAGGTCACATGAAAAAATGAAGTTCAAGTGAGAGGAAGCACAACAGAGAAAAGAGAGACAGGTAGAAAGGGGACATCAGATGCTTCTAGCTCCAGTTATGGTCTGCAAAAACGATTTTCAAAGCTCACAAGCCCTTAGACCTTTTGAACCCAAAAATTAACCAGTTCATCCTTATGTTACAGTCAAAAATTGTGCCAAGTTTGGGTGAAATCGCTTCAGTGGTTCACAAGTTATCGTAAGAAAAAAACGCTAACAGATAGACGGTATGGACAGCGGTATGGACAACATGAAAACATAATGCCTTCAGAATTTGGCTGCAGAGGAATCATAGATTATCTGTCCGAAGTAGATGTCTGTGTTAACACACTACAAATTTGTAGTTCTGTTGCATCAAATACAGACAAAATATATATCCAGGATATTTTCAGCAATACCATTCAACAATAATTTTGTTCCATAGCCTGGTGTTGGCTTAGCAGTTAGGGTGCAGGCTTGGGATCCTAGGATCCTGAGTTTGAATCCCGGTCGATTGCTGAATTAACGCCAGGGGGGTTGACTCAGCCTGTCATCCTTCCGAGGTCGGCAAATTGAGTCGGCTTGCTGGGATGAATGATCCCGGTGTGTACCCCAATTTAGAATAGGTACACCGTATCTCTGCGCATCGTAAGAGGCGACGAAGGGTTGGCGTCAGGAAGGGCATCCGGCCGTAAAAACATTGCCTCAAACAGGGAACCATGATTGTCATGGGGCCTACAAGGTGAACCCCCACTCCAGCGGGAAAAATAGCCTTTAAAACGATCATTCATTCATTCATTCAATAATTTTATTGCATATGTTGAAAAAAAATAAAGATTACAAAGTTGAAGGGAGATAGAGCGACAATACGAAAGCAGAGTTTGAGAAATAACATATTTTTCTTCCAAATCCTTCTTCTTCCTAGATTCATGATCCTTCGAAACATTCACGAGGTTGCACTTTTTGCTTCTTCACTTTGCACTTTTTCCTTTAATGTCAGTTGTCATGACAAGCCTCCCCACCCAATCACCCCATAAATCTGAGCTGGTGTGTATAAATGTTTATGCTCTTGTAATCTACATGCAAGATAGCCCTGCAAGATTGTTTAACTGTCATAAACACTCTCATGTTACATTACGTGTACTTCTTTGATTGAAAAAAAACCTGTAAAATATGAAAAGAATGTTAACTCAAAATCAACATGAAATGAACTCATCTACATAAATTCGATCTGTTGTGGTTCATGGCATGCTAGCTGGGGGTTTCACCATTAATTGCACAAAATAATTTTCCACCACAAAGTTTATTCTTCTATAATATAGAACAAATAAATTCAGGAGGATGACATGCACACAGGTTGAAATTTATGAAACCAAAACTTTAATCTGCTAAGCACAGCATCTACATTGGAGAGTATCAGGACCATGGAATTTAAGAAGGTAACACATATGTCTTCCACCCAAGGTCATCACCTATGCTCTACACTCTACAGCATAAATAAGCCAGTGCTGTCACTGTGCTTGAACATTCAAAACAAGATTTTACCATTTGTACATTCGTATATTTTACCTACCTTAAGGGCAGATGTAAACAGCGAGTATTCAGTACGCCAGTCATGGTTGCGGATGAGAGTTTTCATCCCATGTGTTGCCAGAAGAAAAGCAAAGCCAAAGGACACGAACAGGTAGAGTTGTCTGGTGGGGAAGGATGTGAGAGATGAAGTGCCAGGAATGTGCCAGGCAACAGTGAAGGCAATTCAATGAATAACAAAAGGAAATGGTGAGTGCATGGTGTACTCAATCAAATACGTAATGCATTGTAAACAATGCAACAACAACAACAATAATAAGCCAGAACCAAGCAAGAACATTGAATTATGAATATAGACAAAGTGGTTAGATGGCAGCATGAGCGAAAGGGAAAGCTATGGCTGAATACCAGAGGACAGGCCATAATAGGTCAACTTTGACATGAACACAGATTGCTACTTTGTTTATGAAAGAATGCACTTAATATGTCCAGAAAGAGAAGAAAAGGAAGTAGAAACTAGAGTGAGCCATGAGGGAACAGCACTTTTATTTTAAGGAATTAAATGCACCATCTACAGTCAGAGAACATGTGCAAAAATGTTGGAAGTTTATACTCGACCTCATCCCGCAACCCCACACTCACATCTGCCTCGCTCTTTTAAACTACTTCCCTTCCCTTTTCAACTACTTTTCCCTCATTCTCTCCTACACTTTCTGACCCTATTCTACTCCCCCACCCACACTTTTCTACCTCTCAATATATTTTCCAATTCCCCCAACCGCATTTCCTGTGTGCATCATATATAAATTGCCTTAAAAATGCTTAATGCAAAATTTGTCGAAGGCAATGATGACAATGGTTGCCTAGGTCTAATAGTCAATTGCAGGTTGGCATCACTCCGCCCCTCCAGGAGGGCATTTAAGATCTGAACGAGCATAGTCTGCACTAATCCCCAAAGAAAGCCACTCTGGGGCCGAAACATTGGACTTTTGGGCCCTCGTCTTTTTGATAAACACTCAAGAGTGTTGTGCTATTCTTTCCACCCTGCAATTCTTGCAATGTAGGTGATCAACACTTGAAAGGTGCAATAAAACTTGTTTTACAAAAGTGAGCGATAAATCAAATGTGGCTGTGAATCATAAAAGTAATTTTATGTTCTTTCATGTTTGAAAAAGTTTATGCCTTGCTGGAGTAAAAAAAGAAAAAAAGAAAAAGCAAAACAGGAACAGAAGGAAATAAAATACAAAACTGCTGGAACATAAAAGTAATTTTATGCCAAAAAGGTTCATGTGCTGTAGTGACAACCGCATACGAGTAGGGAATTTCCCAGAAAATACAAACCCCCGAAACACACCGATTTCCTTCATGGTCGCACAAATATCCTCCTGAGAGTCATCCCATACTGTGTGTATCCACAAAATGACCCAACCATCAACCAGGCCGACAACCACCCCACCTCATCCTTTCCCCACACTTCACTTTACAGAGCTCATGTCTCGAAAAGTGTCTGTTTTCTCCAAGTCTCTCTGGATTATATCATCAAAGCATGATTACCAGAATGGGAATTTCCCTATCAAGCTAAGTGGCCCTTGAATCTCTCCAGCAGGGTAATTTAATCTCTTAAAACCACAAAACATTTTTACTTACCCTTCAGCGGGCAAGTATGTATTCACTGCCAACCATGCATGGCAGAATTGCCTGCCACCTTGGCAAAATGAAATACTCACTAATCTGTAGTGACAAAAGGTCATGCTGCACACAGCATTTCAGGATTGAAAATGAAGCACATGTTTACATTTGCGTCTCGTTCCATCACTGTAATGTACATGCACCACTTTACCCCGCCCCATTTCCCTCTGTTCATGACCCCAGCTTGAAGTCTTCACAGAAAATTCTCACAAAAATATTTAGGCACAAAGTAAACAAAACTAGTGCAATAAATGTCACAATCTACAGAACATGTTTTGGCCATCCTACATTCAACGGGTTTCTACGTCTATCACTGTGTGAGACAGGCAAGTGAAATCATTTTTAAGATGAAGAAGATAATTGGGTGGCGCTGCATTCTCATTAAGGATGTAGCACTTTAATGGCCGTCCACAAGCCAACCACAAGCACATGTTTACTCGACTATAGCTCAGGCAGGGCAGGCCGATTACCCCATCCCTAAAGGTTATAAATAAGCCAGCTTGGTTTTTACCAACTATGTAATGGTGATGTGGTAAACTTCCTATGGATAAAGCTGCACAGAAACTGGGAGCAGGACGGCCAGATTAATGCCAATATTGCATCAAGTGTAAGAACAGGTTACGGAATATATTAGGACCACAATGATAGCTCAATGCTGCTGCAACTGGCCGTTCATGTTTGGGAGTGTGGTTCGCCGATAAATACATGACAGCATGTTGTAGCTTTTTCAGTTAATGATAAAGATTGTGCTTCATTTCCATCGATGGACAGCAATATAAACAAATCTCGATCCGTATAAACCATCACCCGGGTGTTTGGCAGGCAGGGTGAGGCATGGATGTGTGTGCCGTCCTTCAGATGGATGTTCAACTGGGTGTCCCGTATGCTGGTATTAGTTGGTCGACATTACAAAGATCCCACAGTGTCTTTCCTGAGCAGTAGGAGAGCTATCGCCAGCACCATGAACAAATTACAAATTCCTGATCCAACCTACAAGGGGCACTGCAGCACTGCAACTGCATCAGCAGCAAAGGCACACCTCCAGTAATGATGCAACCAAGCAGCCATGTATTGCACACCAAATGAAATGAGTACCAGAGACCATAACCAAAAATTCGGTATATAGTGGCTTCTGGGATCATAAAATTTTACATCAGCAGCACGCTTGGAGAGGTATTTCAAAGTGTATGCGCTCTCAAGAAAGATAAAGCGAAATGATACAAGAATGCGCCCCCTCTCTCTCTTCGCCTCTCGTCTCCCGCTCTCTTTATTATATGTTCCATGTGTTAGCTCTTACACGAGTTAGCTATGTGTTAGCCGTGACTTAGTATACAAAAAATATTCAAAAAACCAGTCGAAAAACACGTTCAGCATCGTGCCGGGATATAATAAATCAAATCATATAGGCTGTTCATTGTCTCATGGCATGAAAATCTGACATACATTATGTGGTTAAAGGTTGACATAGAATTTTTATTGGGGAACATGAAAAATAATTTCCGAAAAAGTCATGAAATGGTGATCCACGTGCGCACTCTCATAAGCGTGCAACCAACTGTCACACTCAAGAATTATGACGTGAAATTGCACAAGTGTGGGAATGGAAATACTCATGCATTCTCACTTCAAGTTGAACAAGGTGAGTGCAACAGCCTTACCGAACTTTGTTTTAAGAAAATGCATATTACTACCTCCGCCACAGAAGGTATATACAGTAGTTGTGGACGAGTTATGACAAAACAATTTGTATGACAAAACAAAACATTTTGAGTTTGGTAGATGACAATAACAAGCAAGTCAATTAGATTTTGGTTAAGGTCTGGATCCTGATACTAGAATTTTAAAAGTGATTCATCACAACTGAGAGATAGGGTCATAAGCGATAAAGAGCATGATATCTCAAAAAGTTATGGACGGATTCAAACGAAACTCGGTGGACGAGTTGGGAGTCTGCCAAGGACAAATTGATTCGATTTGGGTGAAGATCCAGATCCGCATCCAGATACGAGGGTTTTTCAATTTTGTCTCTGCCACCTGAAGTGGATGGAGGGTTACGTTTTCACACCCGTCTGTTTATCTGTCTGTCTGCAAGCAGGGTATCTCAAAAAGGTATGGACGGATTCGGACGAAATTATTTGGTGGACAGGTTGGGTCCGTGACAAGGAAGAAATTATTCGAGTTTGGTGAAGATCCGTATCTGGATACTTTAATTTTTTGTAGTGATTCTTCCCCACTGAGAGATAGGCCCAAAAATGGTATGAAGTACGATATCTCAAAAAGTTATGAGCAGAATATGACAAAACGTAGTGGATGATTTGGGGAGGTGACAAGAACAAGCCAATTCGATTTTGTTTAAGGCCTGGATCCAGATGCGGCGAATCATTGGGATAGAAAACGTAAAGTTTAGCCTTGCGGAGGTATGCTCTCTATTGAGTGCTGTTCGAGTTCTGTTTGATGCTACAGAAGTCGCAATATTTTTTCATGCAAATTATTTGGCAAAAATATTTCAATAAAATTATTTTTCTTATTTCATATCAGTGGTATGCATGATCACCTGAATAACTAGAATGGCACTCGGTAGAAAGCATACCTGCACCAGGCTGAACAATTTACGTTTTGTATCCCATTGATTGGCTGGATCTGCATTCAAACCTAAACCAAAATCTAATCAGCTTGTTCTTGTTTCATCATAATCCATTCATAACTCTTTGAGACATCTTGCTATAGATACATCATTTGTGGCCCCATCTCTCAATGGTGAAGAATCGCTTTGAAAAACTAGATGGTATTCATAGAAGACTTACCCTGTGCACTGCGCAGTCAACTTGTTGGGAGCCAACTCTCCTGTTTTTGAACATGTTTTTCTTTGATCCAATATGGCTGCCAGACCACATGAGCTATGATATCATAAATTTATATTCTATAATATAATTTTTGCATAGATCACGCTCAATACATTTCAAACTGATCAGACTAAGCGTTGTCCCTGTCGAATTATGACATCATAATTATGGCACCAATGACGTCATCGTTAACAACACCTATTCCCCATATGGAGTTCTTTACAATGAGCCATGTTTCAATTTTTTCCATGCAGCGGTTTTGGAGATATAGAGGTGCAACGTTTTCGTTTTTTCCAAGATGGTGCCTGTACGACATGACCTATGACGTCATGATTATCATTACAATATTCTACATGAGGAGGTGCTCCTATGGTGAAAATTTCGTTTCCATCAGACCAACAGTTGGTGAAAAAAAATTCACAATGATCGGATAAGTGTTGTACTTGTCGAATTACGACATCATAACGAAGGCACCGATGACATCATTAACATATCTTATTCCCCAAGGGGAGTTCTTGACAATGAGCCATGGTTCAATTTTTTCCATGGAGCGGTTTCGGAGATAGAGATGCAACTTTTTTCGATTTTTTCCAAGATGGCGTCTGTACCACATGACCTATGACGTTATAATTATCATTTAAAAATTCTACAGGAGCCGCACATATTCTGAAAATTTTGTGTCCATCGGTCTAACAGATCTAACAGGTCTAACAGATGAAGAAAAGGGCAAGTTCTGGTGTGCGATAGAGAAGCTGATGGAAAACATGAAAGATGAGGAAGTTGTTGTGGTGGTAGGAGGAGCCCTAAATGGACATGTAGGAAGGAGTATGGATGGTTTTGAGGGAGTTCATGGGGGTTACGGATATGGTGTCAGAAATGGAGAAGGTGAAAGGATTTTGGAGTTTGCTGATGGAGTTGATTTGTTGATTTGTAATACTCAGTTCCAGAAAGAGGATAATAAGCTTGTTACATACACGTCAGGTGGGTCGACGACAACCGTTGACTACCTGATGGTGCGTAGGCGAGATAGGGGGCACCTCCGGGACACAAAGGTGATCCCGGGGGAAGAGGCTGTTTCACAGCACCACTTGGTTGTCTGCGACATAAGGGTGAAAGGTGCGAGGAGAGCTCGGCGGGTGAAGTACCAACCGAGAATGAAGGTGTGGAGATTGAAAGAGGTGACAGTAAGGGAGGCATTAAAAAGAGAGGCTGAGTCGGGTAGAGGATGATGTGGTTGGATGTCAATGAAAGATAGTCTGTTGGGAGCCGTTGGTGAGGTATGTGGATGGACAAAAGGACCACCGGGGCACTCGGAAACATGGTGGTGGGATGAGGAAGTTGGAAAGAGGATTGACGAGAAGAGGAATAAGTTCAAGGAGTGGCAGAAGGCGAAGGGTACGGGAGCAGAAAAAGCAGAGCATGAAAGTTATAAGGCAGCCAGGAAGGCTGCAAAGAAAGAGGTAGCAAAGGCGCAGGAGGCATGTAGGAAAATGTTCGGAGAAAGCTTGGATTCGGAAGAGGATCAGAGAGCGGTATTCAGGATTGCAAAGCAGATAGCGAAAGAGAGGTGTGATGTGATGGGGGTGAGTTGCTTGAAGGATGAAGTGGGACAAATCGTTGTGAACCCAGATGGAATTAAAGGAAGATGGAAAAGATATATGGAAATGCTGTTGAATCCAGAGAATGAATGGGATGGCAACATAGAGAGTAACCCAGTTTTAGGACCGGCAGAGAAGATAACTGAGAAGGAAGTTGAGGAAGCGATAAAAGCAATGAAGAGTAGAAAAGCGGGAGGGCCGACGGGAGTTGTGGGAGATATGTTGAAGGCAGCAGGAAGTTGGGGTGTGAAGAGAATGACAGAGATCTGTAATTTGGTGGTGAAAGCAGGCCACATTCCTGTGGATTGGGAACTGAGTACCCTCGTCCCTCTATACAAGGGGAAAGGTGACCCTCTGGAGTGTGGCTCGTACCGAGCGACAAAGTTATTGGAGCATGGAATGAAGGTATTGGAAAGGGTGTTGGAGAGGAAGATAAGGAAGAAGGTGAAGATCGACGAAATGCAGTTTGGATTTATGCCAGGAAGAGGAACGACGGACGCACTCTTTATTGTGAGGCAGTTGCAGGAGAAGTACATGGAGAAGAGGAGGAAGTTGTTTCTTGGGTTTGTTGATCTGGATTTGGAATTTGTTGACCTGGAAGCATTCGATAGGGTTCCACGCGAAGTATTGACATGGGCATTGAGGAAGTTAGGAGTGGAGGAATGGTTGATCAGAGTAATGATGGCAATGTACAAAAGAGCGCGCACAGCTGTAAGGACGAAGGACGGGAACTGTGGTGAGTTTGAGGTGAAGGTGGGAGTGCATCAGGGGTCGGTACTAAGTCCACTACTATTTGTAGCTGTGATGGAGGTGCTGGCTCAGAATGTAAAGGAGGGTTTACCGTGGGAGTTGTTGTATGCAGATGATCTGGTGTTGATTGCGGAAAGTATGGATGGACTGAAGGAAAAGATGAACAAGTGGAAGGAATGTATGGAGACAAAAGGTCTGAAGGTGAATATAGGAAAGACGAAGGTGATGGCAAGTGGTAAAGCATGTGGTGAGGTGGAAAGAACTGGGAAGTGGCCTTGTGCTGTGTGCAGGAAGGGTGTCGGAGTGAACTCCATTCAATGTACAATGTGCGCTGAGTGGGTTCATCAAAAATGTAGTGGTCTGAGAGGGTCATGAACCAGTGTGGCAGCTACATTCAAATGTAAGGTGTGCACAGAGGGAGCTGCAGATGGAGGAAATGTTGAGTTGGATCTTGGAGACAGTGTGCAGCTGGAAGGTGTGAAGACATTTTGCTACCTCGGAGACATGCTGAATGGAGAAGGTGGATCAGACTCGGCAACGGTTGCAAGAGTGAGATGTGCATGGACGAAGTTTCGGGAACTGAGTGGCATGCTGATGAAGAGGGGAGTGTCGTTGAAGCTGAAGCGAAAGGTGTATGCTGCATGTGTGAGAAGTGTTATGCTTTATGGGAGCGAGACATGGGTAATGAACGTAGAGCAGCAATGAAGGCTGGAAAGGGTGGAAATGCGAATGGTCCGGTGGATGTGTGGAGTATCGTTGAGAGAGAGGAAGACAAATGATGAATTGTGAAAGATGATGGGAATAGAGCCTGTGATTGATGCTGTGAAGAGGAACACGTTGAGATGGTTTGGTCATGTGTTGAGGAAGGATGAAAGTGACTGGTTGAGAAGAGTGATGGAAATGAATGTAGAAGGAAGTAGAGGACGGGGAAGACCGAGAAAGACTTGGCTAAAGATGGTGGAAGAAGAAATGCGGGCAAGGGGGTTAAACAAGGAGAGATGCAAAAATAGGGCAAAATGGAGAAGATCGTCATGGGGACCGCAAGGCTAACCCCCGCTCTAGCAGGGAAAATGGCCTTAAAATGCATGTTGTTCTTGTTGTTGTTCTTACAGATGCAGAGGAATTTTTGTTTTATTTATACTGATGAGATCAAGCGTTGTACTTGTCGAATTATGACGTCATAATTAAGGCACCGATAACATCACCATCAACATATCTTATTCCCCATGGTGAGTACTTGACAATGAGCCACATTTCAATTTTTTACATTGAGCGGTTTGGGAGATATAGAGGTGTGACGTTTTTCCAAGATGGCGTCCGTAACACGTGACCTATGACGTCATACCTGTGAATAAAAAAATTATACAGGCGAGGCGCTTCTATGGTAAAATTTCGTGTCAATCGGACCAACGGTTGCCGAGAAAATGATTTTTTTTTAAATGGAGACATGTACGGCACACGGCACACGGCACACGTACGTAACTGAATGCTTAACCCCGCTTTCCACTTTGCGAGAGCAGCGTAATTATAGTATCCGGATCTGAATCTTCACAAAAATCGAAAAAAAAAATCCTTTTCACAAACACAACCTGTGCAACAAATAATTTCGTCCAGGTCCATCCATACATTGAGATATCCTGCTCAGAAACAGACAAACAGACAGGGGTGAAAACATAAGCTCCATCTACCTTCGGTGGCTTTTAACAGATGACAATTTAAACACATTTTCAAACCTTGACAGCAAGTCCAACTCTTGCCCTTTTTATGACAATACTGGCTGATGTCGATGATCTTAAAATAAAATAAAGTCACTGCAATAACTGCAGTACGCATACACAGTGACAAGAATCGAGCCTTTAATGCCCGGAATCTGTGTATGTTTTGTGAAGAATTTTGATAACATTTTAGGATATGCTTTCCGGCTTGTTCGGAGTTTTGTGGTGACGTGAGGATGTTTTTACGATACATATCAGAGTTAATCATTGCTGCTCGTGCGACAAATACTGGTCCAATCGGTATGGAGCTACATAAATTACTTTGCAGTATCAATTACTATGGTCTGGTATGTAGCCAGAATTTAACAGACTTGGCAGGTGCACATTATGAGGTTAAAATGGTGCCAATAAACAAGACAAATATTTCCAAGGGGCCTTGTTTGATGTCTATAAGACAAGGACATAAAAAACAGATGATAACAACAAAGATAATTGGGTTGACAGAAGAAAAATAAAAATAAAATAGAACCAGGAAACTAAATTATTATTTTCACAAACATAATTTAACTGAGGTTTGCATAACCTGCAATTTTCATGGAGGTGCGAAAGTTATTGTGCAAGGTACGTACCAGAAATACTGATCTACCACACATAAAACAAGAAAGAGCAATCAGAGATTGCAGACCTCCACCAGGGACCTGTTTTGTGTGGCAAATAAATGGAAGAATATACTAAATGAAAGGTTGTTCATTGCAAATTAAACGTCTAAATGTTCCAGTTGTAAAGATGTAAATGTCAAATGTATGAAATGTTGTAAAGGTGAAATGGTCTGAAGTTCTGAATGGGTTATAAGGGCCGAGATTATACTTGTTGAATTATGACGTTATAATGCAGGCACCTATGACATCATCATTAACATATTTTATTCCCCATGGAGAGTTCTTTACAATGAGCAATGTCTCAATTTTTTCTATGCAATGCTGTCAGCTGTCTCACTATGCAGTGAGATATAGAGGTGCAAAGTTTTTCGGTTTTTCCAAGATGGCGCCCATACCACGTGACACATGACGTCACAATTATCACTAAAAAATATACAGGAGGTGGTACACCTATCATGAAAATTCCTGT